>NC_048413.1:4764697-4798449 GCF_013103735.1 Etheostoma cragini | reverse complement strand
AGAGAGAGAGAGAGAGAGAGAGAGAGAGCAGAGGGTTATTGATCGGCAGCTTTAGCACACTGAATCAGTTTGTTTCCTGTTGGAAAAAACCCACTTTGACCACATTTAAAATCCATCAGTGTGTCCCAAAATCATAGTACTTGCTAAACCGATGCAGGTTTTAAGAAATAAATCTAAATACTGTGTAGTTCGTAATGGATACTATTCTATACTACATAAGGAAATGGAAACAGCCAACATACTAACTGCTAATACAGTACACATGATGATTGGCATGTGGTATATTAGTATGTAGTATGGATGTGGCCTGCATCTTTTATGAAATGATATAGTCAAACAAAAGTTGTACATGTTATTAGGGATGGAACCAGGGCTTGACATTAACTTCTTTGCTCACCAGCTACTGTGGCTAGCTTCTAGCCACTCAGTATTTTCACTGGCCACTATTACATTTCAATTCAGTAAAGCTGACTACAGTGTGATACAAGTAAATTAATTCTGTTACAGGGTTGCTACATTAAACCTGATCTTTTTAAGGCCATCATGATTGAAATGTAAAACCTATTTAACAAAAAAGTGAAACAATTCTATGATCTCCTCAATGGCATTATAGGACTGGTGTTTCTATTGGCCGCATAATAAATTGCATGTTGGTCTCATTTGTAGTTGTAATAGCAATGCGCTCAGAATTTAGGACCAACATTTTAAAGTGCGGCAGGAACATTTTAAAGAGCATTTGAGGTAGCGTTACTTTGACGCAGAAAAGATAAGACCTATTGAAAATGATTTAAGACCTGGAACCAAAGTGGCTAGTGCGAGTGACGGTTGTTGCATCTCATGTAACTTAAATTGCCTCATTGAGTCCAAATCATAGTTTAGTGTCTGTTTGTGAGTTCATAAATAGGAATTAATATTGACTTAGATAGGTCGCAGGCCCCTGAATTGAAACAAATCCAAACTGTATCGCGGCAGACTTTGTGATATCAGCAATTATCACATCGTCCAAAGGATATATGAGTCATATATCTTGACTCAACTTATTGACATGCCTACATGTTATTCTATAGCCCTTTACACTTTAGTCTTACAAAATGTTTAAAGTCAACTTGGTAATAATCTAATATTAAATGCCTCCTCGCCCTATTTACACCCCCCAGCCCCCTCTTTCACACCTCCCCAGGCCTACTCTCCCTCTCGTGTGTGATCAGGCATTTATTCAACCAGAGCTTGAGCTTGGAGAAAGTCCCAGCCCTGTGGAAGACCTCCTGTGTGGTCCTGGTACCGAAGTTGCCGCGCCCCAAGGAGCCAAACCACTTCAGGTCTGTTGCCTTGACTTCTCACCTGATGAAGACCATGGAGAGGATCATCCTACGTCACCTTTGACCCCTGGTGGGCACACAGCTGGACCCCCTGCAGTTTGCTGCCAACCTGGGATTGGGGTGGACGACGCAGTGATCTACCTGCTGCACAGATCGCTGCTACACTTGGAGGACAGCGTGAGCACTGTGAGAGTCATGTTTTTTGACTTCTCCAGTGCTTTTAAAACTATCCAGCCTTCGCTGCACAGAGTGAAGATGGAAAGTGCAGGAGTGGACCAACACCTGTCTGCATGGACTACTGACTATCTCACCAACAGACCACAGTTTGTGAGGCTCCATCACTGTGTGTCTGACGCGGTGCAGTGCAGCACAAGTGCCAGGGTACAGTTCTCCCCCTTCCTTTTCACCCTCTACACCTCAGACTTCACTCACAACACCACCCACTGCCACATCCATAAGTTCTCTCATGACACAGCCGTAGTTGGTTGTGTTTCTGAGGGGAACGATCTGGAATACAGTTCGGTTATTAGGGACTTTGTCAGTTGGTGGAGAGCTACAAATTCCTGGGTGTTCACCTAACCAATAAATTAAACTGGAGTGACAAACCCCCATGCACTCTACAAGAAGGGCCAGAGTCGCCTCCATCTGCTGAAGAGACTCAGGTCCTTTGGAGTGTGCAGGACTCTCCTCAGGACTTTTTTTGACGCTGTGGTGGCCTCTGCCATCCTTTATGCTGTGGTCTGCTGGAGGGGGGGCAGCTCGGACAGGAGCAGATTCAATAGACTGATCAGGAGAGAGAGCTTTGTCCTGGATTGTCCTCTGGACCTCATAGAGAAAGTAGGGGAGAGGATGAGGTTAGCTAAGCTGACATCCACCATGGACAACACCTCTCACCACCTGCACGACACTGTTGGGTCCCTGAGAAGCTCCTTCAGCAGCAAACTGATAAACCCACGGTGTAAGGAGAGGTACCGCAGGTCGTTCATCACGGCCGCTGTCAGACTCTACAACACCTGCACTTCCTGATGTTGTAGTTTCTGTTTTACATATACTCCACAGACTCTCTGTATATTTTTATTATCTGTATTTATATTTTTCCATTTCAAGTACTTACTTTTTCAATATTATTTATGGTCACTATGTACTATGGCAACCACACTTTACAATACCTTTATTGACGCCACTTTACATTCAGTCTATACCTTCTGCTCATTGTCTGTTTGCTTGTGTGTTTTACTTTTGTGTGTTTTTTGCTTTTACTGTAGAAAACCCCTGCTGCTGTAATAAGGGAATTTCCCCACTGTGGGATGAATAAAGTATTGTCTAATCTAATCTACTTGTAGTAAATTTTAAAATAATTATAGAATAAAATGCTCTTTCAATAAAACATGGAAAGAAGGAAACCTTTAACTCCAATCAAGCAAAGATGGCAACCAGAACAACAAACATCTTGACAATCACATGGCATGGATCACTTCACTGCAACTAAAAACTGGTAGTGGAAACACTGGGTCTTACTATGAAATGGAGGCAGAAAGAGTCACATCAAGGCCTACGGCTGCAGCCCTACAGGCCTACCTTCAGGTTCCCAACTTTATCCTCAAAGGACTTGAAGGTTGCAGAGTTCCTGCAGAACAGAGACCACATGTTACATTCACAAACACACGTTTACATGACATGCAATGACAGAAGGGTAAATAAAGATAATTGTGACCTAAAAAAATATCTGACTAAATATACAGTGAGGAAAATAAGTTTTGAACACCCTGCTATTTTGCAAGTTCTCCCACTTAGAAATCATGGAGGGGTCATCGTAGGTGCATGTCCACTGTGAGGGAAAAAAAATCCAGAAATCACAATGTATGATTTTTTAAAACTATTTATTTGTATGACACAGCTGCACATAATTATTTGAACACCTGTCTGTCCGTTAGAATTCTGACCCACAAAGACCTGTTAGTCTGCCTTCAAAATGTCCCCCTCCACTCCATTTATTATCTTAAATTAGATTCACCTGTTTGAGGTCGGCAGCTGCATTAAGAAACCTGTCCACCCCATACAGTCAGTAGGAATCCAACTACTAACATGGCCAAGACCAAAGAGCTGTCCAAAGACTCTAGAGACAAAATTGTACACCTCCACAAGACTGAAAATTGCCAAGCAGCTTGGTGAAAAAAAGGTCCACTGTTGGAGCAATCATTAGAAAATGGAAGAAGCTAAAAATGACTGTCAATCTCCCTCGGATTGGGGCTCCATGCAAGATCTCACCTCTTGGGGTCTCAATGATCCTAAGAAAAGTGAGAAATTAGCCCAGAACTACACGGGAGGAGCTGGTCAATGACCTGAAAAGAGCTGGGACCATCGTTTCCAAGGTTACTGTTGGTAATACACTAAGACGTCATGGTTTGAAATCATGCATTGCAGTAGGGACACCATCCCTACTGAGAAGCATGGGGGTGGTAGCATCGTGCTTTTTTTTTTTTCCTGCACATGGGACAGGCTGACTGCACTGTATTAAGGAGAGGATGACCGGGGCCATGTGTTGCGAGATTTTGGGGAACAACCTCCTTCCCTCAGTTAGAGCATTGAAGATGGGTTGAGGCTGGGTCTTCCAACATGACTATGACCCGGAGCACACAGTCAGGAGAACCAAGGAGTGGCTCTGGAAGAAGCATATCAAGGTTCTGGTGTGGCCTAGCCGGTCTCCCGACCTAAACCCAATAGAGAATCTTTGGAGGGCGCTCAAACTCTGTGTTTCTCAGCGACAGCCCCGAAACCTGACTGATATAGAGAAGATCTGTGTCGAGGAATGGGCCAAAATCCCTTCTACAGCGTGTGCAAACCTGGTGAAAAACTGCAGGAAATGTTTGACCTCTGGAATTGCAAAAAAAAAAAAAAAAAAAAAAAAAAAAAAAAAAAAAAAAAAGACTACTGTACCAAATATTAACATTGATTTTCTCAGGTGTTCAAAGAACTCATTTCCAACTGTATCATACAAATAGATAGTTAAAAAAAAAAGAAAAAAGAAAATACAATACATTGTGATTTCTGGAATTCTTTTTTTTAAGATTATGTCTCTCACAGTGGACATGCACCTACAATGACAATTTCAGACCCCTCCATGATTTCTAAGTGGGAGAACTACAATAACATGTACAACTTTTGTTTGACTATATCATTTCATAAGAGATGCAGGCCACATCCATACTACATACTAATATACCACATGCCAATCATCATAGTGTACTGTTTTAGCAGTTAGTATGTTGGCTGTTTCCATTTCCTTATGTAGTATAGAATAGTATCCATTACAAACTACACAGTATTTAGATTTATTTCTTAAAACCTGCATGGGTTTAGCAAGTACTATGATTTTGGGACACACTGATGGATTTTAAATGTGGTCAAAGTGGTTTTTTTCCAACAGGAAGCAGGGTGTTCAAATACTTATTTTCCTCACTGTATCTACTAAATCTGCATCAAAATGATGTGCTTATAAAATGTCTCATCAGAGCCCTGAATAGACAGTCAGCCCTGAAATGCTGTTTTTATCTCAAACACATACATTTGTACTTTTATTTTTAAACAGGATTTTATCTTGATAAGGCAACTTGCCCATAGTTCACATATGATGACGATTATGACGCGCTGTACAACAGGCGGTGTCATTTTGTTGGCTAGTGGCACTGCATGCAACATGAGCATGTCCATGCAGAGTGATGCAGCAGTCTGTGTGCTGTATTTATGAAATATGTTGAATTGAAAGAAAAACTAATTTACTGTTTTATGTTTCACTGCAGCCACATTAAGATTGTCCTAAACTAATATTAACATGTTGTTGACTATATGTAGAATATAATTTTAGGTTATTATGATTATGTTACTGTCCCATTAACAGAGCACCACACAACAACACTGAAACTGAACCGTTCCAAATTTTAAACTGATGCAGAAGATGACAAAAGTTAAATTTCAACTATAAAAAGGGATTTTTTTTTTTTTAAACACATAAGAAATACATTGTTATTCCCCCACAACGTGTGGACCTTGGGCCAAAGATTGTGTTCACTCAGAATTATATTTAACCTTTACTAATACTACTTAAAATATCCCATAAATCTGTCCAAGAAAGCAGAATCCTACCAAGCACAGACATCAACAGATACAGCAGCACTGCAGGCTGAGTTAAACGGAAGCGGTACAGAGAACAGGGTGGTGTGTTACTTTACCTCATGGCAGGCATACTTATTGAGTGGCGAATTGAATAGTTGCTACTTGGTAAGCGTTAAAGAGAAGACAGAAACGCAAGTGTTATAAATATCACACACACACACTTAAAGTGCTGTAGGGGGTTAATAGTTTGCCCTTGACATAACTTTAAACACTTATTAGGGCTGCACGATTATGGCCAAAATAATAATCACCATTATATTGATCAAAATTTTGATCACGATTATTTGTTGATTTTAACAAAAACAAATTTTTATCGTCACACAGGCTATTTTTAACTGCGAGAGAAGTGCGATGGACTGCTGATCATCATGAATGGGTCCAGCAAGGGTCGGATGGCAGATACACACGTCGTGTGTATGAAACGTCTGTATATTCACTGCGCTGCATTTTTATGAACAATGATATTCTCATAATGGGCAACATCTCTCGCCCAGGTCTAGCAGCTCCTTCTCACACGCCATTAATCTACCAACTGAAGTTAGCTGCATTCAATAACTTCAGTGTTCTTTGCCGTGGCCGCCCCGATAGCAAAGTTACCCGCGGAAACACTGGTACAAATACAGGTTTGCCCTTCATACTTAACAATATACAGCTGTGTTAATAACAATTAAAACTGTAGACCAATGTCAGAAGTGTGGACCGGTGCTGTGCGGCGGGGCGCGGAGAGTAAGACGAGAGAGAGTAGAGGAGAGATCCCACACAGGCACGGCTTTACAGACAAAATGGGTCATGTAACGCAAAGTTAAATCATATCCATATAAACAGCATCACAGCTGACGCGAGGACTTAAAGGAGCTAACAGACGCTAACTAGCAACAACTAGCACTGGTCACTGATGTGGTCTGAAAAACAACAGACGGGACAAAATGTTGCGTTTACTGGTAAACCGGTAAACCTTGAGACCGACGTATAACCGACTGCTATCTGTTGAGTTTTCCTCCCGTTACTCTGTCCTCTGTGACTGTCTACATCTAGAAACTAAGCTGCACGGGGTGCAGTGAACAACTCTGACTGGCAAATGATTGACAGGGGTTACGGAGTGGTAGACTGGGTATGCAAAAAAACGGGAGCGTTCTATGAAACTGCGCTTTAGAAAATAAATAAATCGCTCAATCATGCAAATTTGATCGTGGGAAGTCAAAATCGTGATCACGATTAAAATTTGATTAATTGTGCAGCCCTAATTGGAATAGTACTAGCTTTTCATTATTACTGTAAATAAAAGACCCAGATGATTAGTTGCCTATAGGTTAATGCTAATATAGCAAAATATTATCACATGTTTGCTCACAGACCTACACAGAGAACACTCCTCACAAACTATTGGGAAGAAAACATTGTTGGAAACACTATTTCATTGGTCACCAATTTCCTTTAAATTTTGGTCTACAAAATTATCAATAGCAAAGAACAGCAAGCTACTATAAGCATCTATGTGCTGGAGACAAAATACATTAAAGCAATCTGGAGGAATTACATAATATTAGTAATAGCAGCAAAAATAGTAAAAAAAAAAAACGGCAGAGCTCAAGCTCTATAATGAGTCCCTTTTTGTCTGTATAAAAACTATCAAGCCTCATGACTGTATGACTTTACTCTTGGTTGTAACAGGAAGTGTTAGTCTTACCTAAAGGAATTAGAGAAAGGTAGAGCTCTGCAAGTCAAACCAAGGCAGCGATTAGAAACAAAAAGAGAGAGAGAGCGTGAGCTAGAAGCAGCAGCATCAGGAAACAAACCAACAGTAGTGGACAGGGACAGCACTTAACCCATCTTTGAGCTGAATGAATATGCAGTTCAAGTTCCATTACAAAGTGTAAGTGCAGTTCATGTTTTTTTAATGTGAAATTACATGTTTTAGAAATAAAGAATAAGAAAAATGAAATATGACAGTATGACTTTTGCAGTTACAGAATAAACACCGTGCATACACATGCCAGGACGGACATCGCAGACACATACTTGTAAATAACACACACAAAGAATAATATCATTACAGATTGCTGTGTAAGTCAACAAGGTGTCAGCAGTGATGTTAGTTATGAAAGAGTCAGTAGCAGCGAACTGATTCTGGTTTTCCATTGCTAAAGGTTTCCCTCTCTCTCGCCGTCAATCACACTTGATCAAGTGTTGCTCTGTTGCTTAACTTAACGGTGACAGTAATGGTTTTCACATGATTAATTTGTCTGACCAGTCTGTGCAGTTTGAAGCAAAAATAAAAAACACTACAAAGTGTGATTTCAGGGTGAAAAAAGTTGTCTACATTAAAGGGATGGTCCAACTACTTTAAAATAAATCAACAAATATGTTGTTACATATTCAAGTAGATTAAATCTAAATTTGGCATCTGGAATCTTACTTCCAGGACATACCAGTAGACCTTCACTGCAGGATCTAATGCCAAACATATAAGAAAGAAAGAAAGAAAAAAGAAAAAAGTGCAGTGGATAGTTTCACATTATCAAAAACTGATAGTGGATGGCTTCGAGCCTTGTCCTGGTTTTAAATCATATTTGGGATTTAAAGTTCACATGGAAGACACAGTAGCCTGGTTATTCAGCTTGTTTTATACATGATGTTGACATCCAGGTTTCTGTCTTTATTGTATCATGTTTTTTTGTTTTGATGACTAACAGAATGAATCTGTGCAGTGGTAGACAGTAATCAGAAATCTGGATAAGGTGTTTACAAGCCACAGTATGTTGGTTTCCATGGCAGCAACCCAACTAGCATATTTATCCAGGTTTCCGAAGTGAGGCTATTGTGTTTACACGCTCAAACCCGGGATATTACGGTAGCCGACAGTTTCAACACGCTCTTTTGTTCTTAAAGGCTAGCTAGAGTGTCGAACATTTTTGGCCCTGCTGCATCATACCTCATGTCGCCCAGTCTCTTGCTGATGACCGTGCCCACTGTGGTGAGAGCTGCACTAGTCTTCTGTCCCGCCTGGGAAAGAGTCTCCTGAGTCTTCTTGTATCTGCAGGCGGGCAGGCAGGGGGAGGGAGAGGGAGAGGGAGAGGGAGAGGGAGAGAGAGAGAGAGAGAGAGAGAGAGAGAGAGAGAGAGAGAGAGAGAGAGAGAGAGAGAGGGTGGGGGGGTTAAGGAAAGATGAATGAAGAGGAGGACAGATGATTGAAAAGAAATGATAGTAAGATGGAGGAGGGTGGTAAAGTAGGGAAAAGAGAAGGTAAAGACAAATACAGCCCAGGGAAAAAAAGGAGGAGGATGGATAGAGGAGAGTAAAGACAGCAAGCAGAAATAAACAAAATGGAGAAAAACAAGGCAGATGGATGGGAGGGGGGATGGACAAGAGGGTGGAAAAGACAGAAGCAAATTAGCCCAAACAATTTGGCCACAGAAAAAACACAAAAGCTAACAGGTTTAAGTTACTGCTTCATCAAACAAATAAAAGTGCAGTATTCACCACCCAAATTGTTAGTACTGTACTGAAATACAGTCACAAGAATGTAGGCCAGAGCAAAAAAATCCAAACGGCTGGTGCATGGAAAAAAAACACCCAGCATCCTCCTTTTTGCCTGTTCCATTTTCTTTAAAAATGTTTTTTTAGTACACCAACATTTGACAGCTTACGATCATTTAAAACAAACTGAAGAAATTCCTCTTTCCACCATCTACCGTTTCTAAGAAGAGTGAGTTCATCTCAGATTTCAAAAGCACAGAGAGAACCCATCAGTATAAAGGGCAGCTATGATTCAGCATGTCCCACTGCAGCCAAAGAGCTTGGGATGGTGGCGAGCATGTTTATTTCACTGAAATGGAAGAGAGCATGATGGCAAAATCAGGCTGACAAATCCATGTCTTACAGTGGGGTTACATACATACATACAGGGTTTCCAACACAGGTTCTACTCAGGCGCCCCACCCCGCCACCCAGGTAGATTAAATCCACACCCACACACAAAACACTCCCTCACAGGCCACACACACACACTCCCTCACAGGCCACACACACACACACACTCCCTCACAGGCCACACACACACACACACACACACACACACAGTCACAGTCTCAGCGGCAGATGGCTAATCAAAATACAATTTTGGAGATAAGTGTGTGTGGCTAATAACCAACACACCCAACTCTGTCCATCAACATGGCTGCCCTTCCACACTAAAGGAACACTAACTGAAGTGTTTACCATTTCACCATTTAAGCAGTGCTTGGTTAAAAAATAAGGAGGTTTTAGTAGTAATGACACTACAATAAAAGGATTTATGTTCGGCGGTTTTATGACATGAAGCAGAAACATGTTTCTGAATTCAACAGCAATAATATAACAGCAAAAAGGAAAAAAAGGATGGATGGTCCAAAAAAAAAAAAATGAGAGAAACTCCTCAAAAAGCAAACCAAAATAAAAAAACTATAACCCATGTCCAAAAACAAAAGAACACAAAAGAGAAAGGGGTCAACTCACGCTTCAGAGCGGGCAATGTCATCCAAAGTGGCTGAGGCAGACAGATATCTGAAGACACAACAGCAGGATAATGACACAGAGGAAGAGACACACACACTCACAATACAGTAAAGCACAATAGAGTAGTAGAGTTACAGTCTGCTAATTTTTCTTTTACCGACAGGATTTGGTGGATGACCTGTAGGCTTTTTGCCTAACACAATATGTGAAGATATGTTTTTTCCACAAGGGGTGAACAGGAGAAATAAGTGTTAACAACATAACACAACGCAATATAATAGGAGTATTGCAACCAAACATTTGTTGTCCCCCCCATATATTTAATGATTGAAAAAGCCTATTCAAATAAAATTATCACTTGACATCTTGCTACAGAATAGGAAAAAATAAAATGAGTGTAAGAGCATAGTTAAAGGAAATGAATATAGATTTAGATATAGATTTTTTTTTAACTGCAGAAGACCGAATATGACCCACACACAAAATGAGGTCAATGTGATGAGAAACGGTTTACAACCCACCAGAATTTAGTAAGAATGCACGATATATCAGGTTAACGGCCATAACAGCAATGGGAATAAACTGTTGTAAAAAAAATAGTGTGCAACTCATCCATATTCCTTTGCTACCTGTGTAATTGCTATAATGAAGTCAGATTGTCTCCTGTGCAGAAGACTACAAGAAGTACTAATAACAGTGTTAGTTCATTGATTCAGCTGTCCAGAAAAACCTCACAGGTGCTGCATGCTAAAAAAATATGCTGAAAACATAATACAGCAAACTCAACTCCATCATGCAACAACAGGACGGAACATTGACCTTAGTGTTTTTGGCACTGTATTGCAAGCCCACCTGGCTTATGTTGCCCTGCACCAAGTCCACTGGAGAAAAGATTTGAATGTATTTTAGGAAGTTTTTTAAACTAGTTACAGTGGGTAGCAGTCATTTTTTCAAATATCCAGTTAGCTTTTATTACTGACAGTGTACAGCCTTTTATAATCTGTTTAATGGCGTGTTCTTTTTTTTTTAATTCACAATTTTGCGATAACATTCTGTTATCACAGAAACCATTTGGCTCTACATTAATGCTGCTGTCAGTCTGTGTCTTTTCCTGGTTTTAAAGGCTACATTACAGTAAAATAATGCAATTTTTCTAAATGTACCAGTTCTAGCTATTCTATTATTTGCCTTTATCCACTTAGTCATTATATCCATATTATTGACGATTATTTATCTAAAAACTAGTTGTTAAGATATTTTGTTAAATCACTAATCTGATTTTCAGAATATCACCCAGCCCTAATTTAACATGTCAAATGATAAGACACTACAACACTATTACATTTAGTGGATACGGCTCTCCTTATATAGACGACACAACTCCAAACAAGGCCAGTACCTATTTTCTGACTTACATCAGCACAATGCTGTTTACTGTACAGCACAATGACTTCATACACATCAGCCTCGTTGCATTACACCATCCCTCCACACACCACTTCACTGTTTAACTGCTGTATTTGTTTCAATAGAATAAGGGCTTTTGTCTCATTTATGTTTGGATGATTATTTGTCTCTATTGCCTTTGTCAAGGATTGATTTGGAGAAACAGAATCACAGTTGAAATAAATTGTATAAATTGAGTAAACATATTGTATTTAGTACATATACTGAGTACCACTGATGAACGACACTCTCCACCCGCTCGTTTTCATGGCAACCCAATGAGTCTTTGTGCATCCATCTTATTCATAATTTAAAACCCATTTGTTTCTTTGTTTGGCTCAGTTCGGCTCTGTGTGCACTTCCTAACCCATCTCTCTCTCTCTCTCTGGACATCACATTGTGTGACTAAGCAAAACACCAATGTCTTTTTTTCCCCCCTCCCACATTCTTTTCCTCTACTCCCACTCGTTCGTGCAGCAACCCGTCTGGTCGCCAGGCACGACCAGGGTGTGCGTGCATACGTGCAAGACAAACGAAGCGTACATTTCCTGTACTCTGCTTCGAATTGTTTGCATTTTTTGGCCTACACCAAGATTATGCTCGTGTTTCTGCTATTCTTGGCAAAAGAGTAATAATCCACAATTATTCCGGCTGTGTGAGCAAAAACAGAACTGAAAGACAAAGAGTGTTCTTACACAGAGTGTAAGAAATGTGTGAGCGGGCACACAAGTCTATTTCCATGTGCAAAAGTACAACAAATACTGCAAACCAGGACTAGTGTGCTTTTTGTAAATGCATGTGTAAAAGTAAAGAACAGTTTAAGGTTAGGCTAACTAGCTGAGCGAGCCAGTCCACTTCATATCAAAACCACTTGGAAAATTCTATTAGCTTCAGACCTCACATCAGCAACAGAAAACTGACTAATTTCATTTTTTCTTGCTGGATTCTTTCAGCAGCAGTACAGAAACATCAATAGTTATCAGGAAGGCTGGCTCCGTTATTGGTTGCAAAGAGGAAACAGAAGCTGTGGAGGAGAGATCAAGCTATTATTATCCATCACCCTCGACCACCCTCTCCACCCCCCACTGGTCCAACAGAAGAGTACCTTTTCTAAGAGGCTTGGTAGCACAGACCACTTCAAAAAAAAAAATAATAATAATCAATACAAGTTTTTAAACACTTCATCACTGAATGGTAGATAAGACGTCACAACTGCACTGAGTGCAAATTGCAGAAATATCGGTTTATTTTCATATTTATTAATACAATGTAAGTTGTTGTACATTTGCATTCCTGACTTGTGTATATGTTGTAAATTTTCCACAAACTCTATTTACTAGAAAGTGAGACACATAAACGTAGTTCACCTTCTGTTTTGTCCAGTCTTGAGTCTGTCTCTGATTATGAAGCGAATGTTCTTTGGCGCTTGGTGCAAACTGGGTCACTTGTAAACTGCATTATCATAATTTATTGTATATCAAAAAGCTCAGATCCTTTCAAATTGATCGGTCTGATTTTTTTTTTTTTTTACACACCTTAAATTTTTGATGCTACATAGAACAGCTGCAGTGTACACCCATGAGCAATGAGTCAAAGTTGTAAATACATTTAGATTTGATAACTGAACAGCTCCACTCCAGGTATTCTACAAAAGTTAAAAAAACACTTGTTATGATTAAGTTATATAACAGTGTTGCTGTTTTTCTATTGTGTGCCCTCAGGCTGAAGTCATTACATAACATCAAACATCGTTTTCTTTGTGTAGCGAACTCAAATGCAGAATCAGACAGTGTCAGCTTTCAGCTTGGACATTGGTAATACAAGCAGAGAGGAAGCATCTGTGAAAGCTTTATGTATTTTAGAATGTCGAATTTGAGAGGAAGTAGAGAAGTGGACATGTGTCATCACTTCTGGATGGAAAAAAAGAAGACACCAGACCTCTGCGAGAAACACAAAAAAAAGACAAATTATACCAATAGGATAGAGGTAGAGACAGAAAATTTTAGAGAAAGAAAGAAAAGATAATGATATGTCTGTACATTATTAAAAAAAAAGTAGGTTGTCAGAAATTAGTCCTGTGGTTCCAACTTTAACTCAGCACTGACTTCCATTAAATAAACCCTGCCACGTCTCTGACTACCTCACACCCACTCAAAAAAATCTGATTATTATTATAGTATAGTATATATTACACTAAAGTCATTTTTCCTTTACCTGGTTTTTGGTCGCCTCGACGCTACTTGCCTTTCCACGATGATAAAAAGTCCCTGGCACCTGCTAACAGGTACATTTTTTTTTTACTCCGTCGAGGTTCCAAGCGAGCTGAGGCAATACCAAAAGGTGCCGGGAAAATGTGCAGACTGCTGATTGGTCGGAGAAAATCATCACTATTCACTGCGTCATCATTGTTAGCGACTGGGTCAACTATTTTTTCAATAGTCTATCCAGCAGCGTTTTAAATTCTTTTAGAAACTAAATGTGTTTTCCGGCAAACAGCCACATGCCGAGAATCAAACACACCTTCCACGTGTATAACGTTAGGTCACGGCAGTTTCCTGCAGTGTTAGACATGAGCCGGTACTAAATCTGCAATAGGAAAAGGCAACAGGCTCCTGACAGCTGCAGAAGAAATGATCCCAAACTATCAAAGTAGGTTCCCCAGACCCAGGAAAGCACCTACACAACCTCAAATACACTTGCTAATCAACTACCAAATCCATCATCTATGAAAATGTCATAAAGACAGTATTACAGTTACAGGTAATATAGCTTTTTACAGAATTCATTTGGAAGCATTCCTTTAGAGCCTCCCATGTAACAAGAGCCTAATAGAATGAACAGACAAGCCCTTGTAACAGACATGAAGTTAAACACCAACGGTTGCAATGGAAGTGTTATCAAACATGGTTGGAAGGTGAGAACGGAAAAGGATAGTGAGCGAGTGCTGTCAGAGAGCGAGTTAGAGCGTGAGAGTGCAAACACGGCAGAAGCCCAGACAGCAAACAGTGCACAGACTCACAGAACCAAGCTGGAAACTCTCTCATTCCACTCGCCCAATTTCTCAGTGGTTCTCAAATAGCTAGAAACAGAGACATGAGGGTGTTACACTGAAGAGCTTCAGGAAGGGCTAAAGGGAGCTGGCTCAAAGAGAAAGCCAGGGTAATACATTTTTTTTTTTTTTTTTTTTTAAATCAAAGCACTGTGGTTGTTTTACATTGAGTTACACCTGCCTGAACATGGTCAGTACTGCGATATTTAACAACATTTGCATTTTTTCCTCGTATCGCGCAGCCCTAATTTAATAATCAATCAGTTTAAGTGTATGCTATATTTAGAATAAAAATCTGTTGTTACTCCTGCATGCTTCTCCAAACTGTGGGCATGCCATCCACCTAAAATCATCAAGTAGAATCAAAACATTGCTCTGTTAAATGTTGGGTTTGCTATTTGTTGCAAAATGCATTCCGTTGTCATATTTTGAGATACTGTATTTTTATGACTGGGATACAAAGCTTTATATTAAGTATTATCTGTGTCCACTAAATCTAAGTGCATTCATTTGTATCATGTATACGCTTGAGATATGAGAATAGTAAGTTTAGCCAGAGAAAATTATTTTTCAAGAGTTAGACTGTTTGATCTTGACAAATTAATTATTATTATCATCATCATCATTATTATTATTATTACGAGACTTTATATTTAAAAACGGTGCCCTGCCACACGTATCTCATGACTTTGTGGTAATGTCTGAAGTTCTACCATGGACTCTATAACTTGGTTACCTTGTTTCAAGCCATTCTAGCGTGGTATAGAAAGCTGCAGGAAGACTCCGCTCCCTTGGGCCAGTTCTCATTAATATTCAACCAGGTAAGCTGCTTGACTCGGATTGGCTAACATGCAAAATGCAAGTAAAACAGAGCACCCTTAATAAATATAAACTCTTTGAATGCCCACCTAATAGTCTGCATAAGAACCCAATAAAATGTAAAACTTTATGTCAACAAGATTCTTCCCTGAGTAACCCCCCCGCTGAGATTAATAACCATGGCTGCTAAATTAATCATTTGTAATGACATCATACCATTTTAGTGACTACTTAAACTTGTTAAATCATTTCACACACATTTTAAACAGATGATTTACCATAAGATGAAAACTGTAGATAAATATCTGTTCCCCGTCTGTGACTAGCTTGATTAACAATCATGACATCATTAAACGTTATTATATCTGATAATGCGGCTCCTTTGTCTCTCCTCCAGTCATCTGTATAAAGATTTCCAGTCATCCTGTGTGATGTAAAGCTCTGCAGACAATAATCTAAAAGCTTCAGTAGCCTGGATGTGTCATCGCAGGGTGAGTCATTGTGTGACGGGCTCTTCCTGATAAAGCTGTTCAGATCAGAAAAAAGTCTGCTAAATTCTTTCAATGGGCAGTCTCTAAAGTCATTTGGGCTAAAATTTGGTTCTAAAAACGTGTATTACAATCTTAAAGTGGAACTATTATGCTTTTCCCTATTTTCTGTCATATCTATAATGTCAGATTTTCAGATGTTAAACGTGGCCAAATTATAAGGTAAATGTGTTTCAGAGGAATCCCTGTGAGCTAAAACGCTCTGGTTCCAACAGTTTTTTCTACCCTCGGCTTCTCTGAATGGTCATCTGCTCCAGGCAGGAACTGGTTGATTGTTTATTTTAAGTTAATTCAGTGTTAACATGATCCACGTAGCTGCATGCTGATGGCGGTAAATTGTTGTTAAAATCTCTCCAATACCAGGTCACGTTGCTGCTGAATCATGTCCAGTTGGGTAGCGCTTGGTTCAAAAACCTTTATCTGTGATGTTTTACGGTAGAAAGTGCTGCTATATTGTATTAGTGTCCACTGATAACTACAGTAGCTAAATGCTAACGCCAGATAGCTGTAATCTTGGGTCACATTGTGTAGTATTTTGTTTAGAAGCCTTTATTGGTGATTTGTCACAGCAAAAAGTCCTGCTATATATTAGTTAGTCAGTCTCATGCTCCAGAGTGAAACATAGCGGAAAACCAGAGACTCACTCAGCGCTATGCGCTGACCAATCAGAGCAGACCCCCTTTTTCAAGAGGGTGGCTTAAAGAGACAGATGGTGAATACAGGTGCAGCAGCCATTGGCAGAAGGAGAAAAGTGTTTTTTGAATATTAAAAGCATATAAACGTGTTCTAGTACAAACAAAATACAAGTACGAACCTGGAAATGTTATATTTTTCCATCTTGTTTAGATAATTTTTAAATCTCACTGCAGTCAGCCTAAAAATCCTTTATCGGTCAGGTTCTACTCTCCATGTGATTGAACATTTAAAAACAATCTTGAGGAGCTGTCATTAGGTGTGAGTTGGTGGTATATATTTTAAAATGTTGATGAATACATACGCGTTGGAGGTCTGTACGTCTTGCCAGCTCTTGGTGAGGTTTTGCTTGAGTTCGTTGAGCGGGCTAAGGCCGAGTTTCCTCTTCAGCTCTGTGGCGTGTCTTTCTTTGGCTGACAGAACCTGACGCAAGGTGTTGATCTCCTCCTCCACCTAACACCACAGCAGAGCCCCCAGAAAGAGTTACGTGTGGTTTGTTTGTCATCATTCATTCATTTAATTATGGCGCTGTCCAATATAGCATGTCCCAAATTTTTACTGTTCACCAAAAAAAAAGAGGGGAAAATCACTTTTTCAAATTGTTAATTTATTAATTATGTATATGATGTAATAATTCAACAAACAAAAAACTATCTGCATTAACAAATATGAGTTCAGTCCGTTTAGTTGGATTTGCACTTTTCCGTCAGCTTTTGAAACAGATTTGGGGAAGCTGACTTTGCGTAGGCTAGTTATTAATATCAGCGTACCCCTGCTGTCTTTCTGCGTTACTCCCAGCTGCTTGGACATTTCATTGCCAGGAGGAGAGCAGACAGCAGCTCCAGTCTTACCCTGGCTGGGGTCAAGCAGCTGCAGCCACTGCTAAAGATCCAGCATGTGTGGACTCTCTGTGGTGGGTGCGGCGGTCATTTATTGACTTAACCAAAATTGATTTCTAACTGGTACCGACCGATTCACCTCAGTCCTACAGAGTATCGGTTCACATAAAATCAAATGGTGCCAAATTTCGGTACCTGAGAGTAAGCGCAAGCTTATTTGTCCTCTCTGCATGTTGGCTAAGAGAAGCTGTCAGACACAAGTGCGAGCAGAGGTGCGGACCGAGCAAACTAAGTTAGCTCTGCAGTGTTGGTAAAGTCACAGCGAGACATGGCAATGTCAATAAGTAGTTTCAGTTTTTCTAAACACCTTTCACTGTGATATGATAATAATGACGAGCAGGCACAACGGTGGTTTCTATGCCCTTGGGCCTGACTGACAGGCTGAGGTCGTCAGGCAAGGAAACTAGATTTCTACAGCCCCTTTCAGCAACAAGGCAAATCAAAGTGCTTTACATAAAACATTAAAGAGCAGTTAAAAACTGTCATGATGAAGATAAAAACAGGCTAAAATAGATATACAAATACAAGAATAAAAGTTACAGTGAGTATGAAATTTAATAGGTTTTAGTTTCTTTTCAAATTAATTTTGGTTAGTGTAAAATGTTCTAAATAAATAACAGAGTTTAAGTTAATTATTTTTTACAACTGAAATAATTTTTTGTAAATACAGAGGGAAAGTACTGAAGAAAGGTACAGTTTGGAATGGGGAACCAGATTTCAGGTACGGGTATTGGGACTATTATTTGTTCAGATGCGAAAGGTGTCCAAACCCTATTCCTATCACCCACTGCAGTCTTAAATTAAAATCCTAATCTAAACTCTAAATCATGAATGCAAACAGCTTGAGTCACACAAAAAGCACAGGGGGAGCTGATACCATTAACGGGTGTGTGGGTATTTTTCTAGAGCATCCCCAAAACACTGGCCATCAATAGCCTGTAGTTACATGTAAACAGCCGGACCGTACCTTGGTAAGCTCTGTGCGGAGTTCCTCAGCCTCTTCCTCTGTCAGGCCCGGTGGGAGAGGGTTGGCTGCATTGCCAACCGCTCCCTCCACCGGCACATCGGACAAGCTGTCTGAATTATCCGCAACAAGGCCTTTGTTTGGAGAGTTCAGGTTAATATCTGGAACAAGAGAGAAGGTGATACAATAAAGTTAAGGGAGGGGAAGAAGACAAGGTGAAGAATAGAAGTTAGAGTCAAGTGTGTTTACGTGCAGTTAAAGAAAATGATATATTTGCCTCTTTCCTGAGCGAGTACTTGTATGTTCTGAGCCCAGAGAACTATATTTTGTAAGCACATTACATTTTGAACAGGAATTAACACTCGCAAAAATTAATTTTGTTCAAACTAAATCCTATTCTGTGCTCAATAAATATATTTTTGCACGTTTGCCATTATCCATATTGACGTGCAATAATTAACCCCTTTCATGCAGTTTACTCATGTGATCTCTCAAAAACTCTTTCTGCGCACAGGTAGAAGCTGCTGCGCTCCAGTCATGCCTCCCTCGCTCTCAACCTCTGCACGCTGCGAGCGTTCAACTCCTGACACAGTCGCTCAAACATTCCATGTCCAAGTGTGGATAGTGAACGTCTTGGTCAGTGAAAAGAGGAATAGGATCAGTACAGAGAGAGCAGAAATGCTCCTGTCTGTTAAGCACAACATTCGTCTCAAGAACACACTTTGTCTCAAGTGAGTTACTTAGACGTTTTGAGAATACTCAGGGTTGGCTTATTCATAATATGAATTCAAGACACAAATTTATTTTTTTCATAACTATTTAATATTTTTTCTTCTGAAAATCTGATGACAGTCATATTCTGCACACATGTAAAGGTCCCCAATATCAGTCATTTCTGAAACTATATCACAAAAGTTAAAAGCAAAATGCGTTTTGGAAAATAGTTAATTTGATTATCATAAAATGTTTTCTATTCAGACATCGATAAATATCGGTATCGGCCATAGCAGCAATATTAATATCGGCGTATCAGCCCCAATTTTCACATTGGTGCATCACTAACTGTGTCTCGGCAAAAAAGTGGAGGCAAGGAGCAACCTGAGCAGCGGCCGCAGGCTAAAGTTACTGATAGTTATCTAGCTAACGAAGTTAGCATGTGACACTGGTTACAAAGAACGTTACAATCAGCTGAACAAGTTATCAGTCGTCTGGCATGAACACTGCTGTCCTACGCTGTGACGATAATGAGTAAATGAAACATTAAGTTGTTCAATTGTATTAACTGCAGGGCCGATTGGTGTAACGTTGACATAGGTCAACCAGAAGAAAAAGCCAGTTCTGAATTGGCAGAGCACCACCTAACGTCCTGGAGGTAGCTACTCCTGTCATTCTCCCCTGCTCATGTATTAGGGGAGAACTGGCATAACCTGGTCATTCACTAACTGGGGTCAGAACATACTTACTGCTGTGCATGTAAAAGCACTGAGTAAAATGGAGGGGCAGCAGAAGGGTACACAAATCCACACTTAGATCAGCGGAAGGGTTAAAAGCCTAAAATGGATTACTAAGAGACAATCTGTCTCAATATCTATTACACACACACGGAAAAGGATAGTGTTGCCAGCAGGAGATAGAGAAAGTGGCAGTTAAAAGGGCAAGAAGATGAACTGTTCTGTGGGAGATTAACTGAAGACCGCGTTGTCAGAGAACCATTAAACATTTTTGCTTCATGAAAACAGGAACAAATATCTATGGGCCAAAAATAAAAAAAGTGCAAAGAAAAAGGAAAAAATGTATTCCCAACAAAGAACAAAACATAGCCACAATATATTCTTCTGTGAACCTTAATTCAAATACCACAACAATGTAAACACTTAAATCTGCCACTGTAAATCTTACGTCATTCTCCTGGGGACACATACCTTTGACAACTACAAGAGCTTGGCACAGTCAGAGCTGGCATGGAGAAGACAAAGAGGAAGACAGACAAAAAGTCGGAAACACTGGGTAAAAATAAACTTGATGTGGTTCAGTCCAACATTAAAACAGCATTTATTCAGTGGACAAACAAGCTCCAGTTTGGACTGTTGGGAAGCCAACCTCTGCACACTTAAAAGGGCCAATATTTTATGTAGTGAGATGTCCAACAACATGTTCATCTACAAACCCGAAATATCCGTATAAGTATGAAGCTGAAAATGTGAATTACATGGGACTTTTCCTTGCATATTGCTCTCTTCCTCTCTTGGAGACTGCTTGTTGGTGACTTGATTTGAATGTACCATTTGGCAATCAAGAAATGAATTGTGCGCATGATGCTTTGAAGGTTTTCTTATTTTATTTTTACACTTTTGATGAAATTTTTTCAAATTTTACCTTAAAAAAAAAAATATATATATATATATATATATGACATTTTTTGGAATGTTTTTCTTTGAAATAAAATAGAAATTGTATAGGGGTCAGTAAAAATTGAAATTAGGTCAAGAAGAATTTTGTTGTTCTTTCCCTAGTGGACAAGTATAAAAAAAAAAACTTCTGAAAAAAAAAACCTTAGTGCTGAATCTTCGAATGCAACACGACGTGACAGAGTAGTGTTGCAAAACACCAAGATTATAGGTACTGTGGTGACGCTGTGTGATCCAGAGCCTCAACAATGCTACATCTGCATACATGCTGCCGAGAGATATGACTGCTCCACCCTCAAGGTATATTGATTCAGCCAAAAAGGATTAAGACCGACCCACAGAAACAACAGCAGCCAGGTGAAACAGAAACAAGGCCCGTATGAGGAAACTAACTACAAAAATGATTTCTTCCTGGGATTTGGAGTTACATCTAAGATATTGTTTTGTGCATTCGCCTTTAGTTAGTGATTTACACCTTCTGACAACACCCAGAGTCAAACATGTAAATACATGGCTGGTTTAGATGGCCCATACTTATCACACACACACACACACACACACACACACACACACACACACACACACACGCGTCATGTGAGGACTGAGGAATCAGTCGGGAAACGTCCCAGGCTCTGGCATAAAATCTAAAGTTTGAACACACCTTCTCATTCAGTGCATTTCCTTTATTTTCATGACTATTTACATTGTAGTTTATCACTGAAGGCATCAAAACTATGAATGAACACATGTGGAATTATGTACACAAAAGTGTGAAATAACTGAAAACATGTCTTATATTCTAGTTTCTTCAAAGTAGCCACTCTTTGCTTTTTTGATAGCGCTGCAAACCCTTGGTGTTCTCTCAATGATCTTCATGAGGTAGTATCCTGAAATGGTTTTCACTTCACAGGTGTGCCTTGTAAGGGTTAATTAGTGGAATTTGATGCCTTATTAAATGGGGTTGGGACCATCAGTTGTGTTGTGCAGAAGTCTGGTTGATACACAGCTAACAGCCCTATTGGACAACTTTTAGAATTCATATTATTGCAAGAACCAATCAGCAAGTAAACAGAAACATGTGGCCATCATTACTTTAAAAAGTTGGTCCGGAAAATTGCAAAAAACTTTTAACGTGTTCCCAACTGCAGTCGCAAAAACCATCAAGCACTACAATGAAACTGGCTCACATGAGGACCGCCCCAGGAAAGGAAAACCAAAAGTCACGTCTGCTGCTGAGGATAAATTCAACAGAGTCACCAGCCTTAGAAATCGCAAGTTAACAGCAGCTCAGATTAGAGACCAGATGAATACCCCACAGAGTTCTAGCAGCAGACATATCTCTAGTACAACTGTTAAGAGGAGATTGTGCGAATCCGCCCTTCATGGTCAAATAGCAGCTAGGAAACTACTGCTAAGGAGAATTAACAAGCAGAAGAGATTTGTTTGGCCCAAGAAACAAGGAATGGACATTAGACCAGTGGAAATCTGTGCATTGGTCTGATGAGTCCAAGTTTGAGATCTTTAGTTCCAAACTCCGTGTCTTTGTGTGACGGAGAAAAGGTGACCAGATAGATTCTACATGCCTGGTTCCCAATGTGAAGCATGGACGAGATGGTGCGATGGTGTGGGGGTGCTTTGCTGGTGACAATGTTAGGGATTTATTCAAAATTGAAAGCATACTGAACCAGCATGGCTAGCACAGCATTCTGCAGCAGCATGCCATCCCATCCAGTTTGCGTTTAGTTGGACCATAATTTATTTTTCAACAGGACAATGACCTCAAACACACCCCCAGGCTGTGTAAGGGCTATTTGACCAAGAAGGAGAATGATGAAGTGCTGTGCCTCCACAGTCACCAGACCTGAACCCAATCAAGATGGTTTGGGGACAGCTGGACGGCAGAGTGAAGGCAAAAGGGCCAACAAGTGGTAAGGATCTCTGGGAACTCCTTCAAGACTGTTGGGAAAGCATTTCAGGTGACTACCTCTTGAAGCTCGAAAGAGTGGCTACCTTGAAGAAACTAGAATATAAGACATGTTTTCAGTTAATTCACACTTTTTGGTTAAGTGCATTATTCCATATGTGTTCATTCATAGTTTTGATGCCTTCAGTGATAATCTACAACGTAAATTATCATGAAAATAAAATAAAAAGCATTGAATGAAAAGGCGGTTCCAAACTTTTGGCCTGTACTGTAAATATATATCTCTCTCACACAGACACACACAAATCATCTAGGAAACAGTAGCAGAATTTATTTTGAAAACATACCCTAACTCCCCCCATTTGCCATACTCCAAGATAGACATATGAATGCATCTTTAATCACTTCCAATAAGCATCATCCTGAAGCCCAGGAAGCCTAATACAGCATGACATTTCAATCTTGGCCACTAACTATTACAAAACTACGGGATCTATAGCCTGTCTCATTAGGACATCCCTAGGATAATGAAGCCGTAAAAAAGAAAATTGTGACTAGACTAAATATTTACTCAGTTTATAGTTTTATTTGAATTTCAATAAATTGACAGGCAGCCACAGCAGAAGACAGAGGGAAAGACAGAAAGCAAGAAACACGGACAAAGACAAAGAAATGTGTGTCCTTTCTAACAATGTGGCTATGGACACAGACAGATCGACACATTTGGCATGGTGAGCCTCAAAGTGACAGGAGTGCCAGACAACTACTGCATTGCCTCCTATATAGTGTCTCTTTGCCAGACCTTCCTCCACAGTGCTGTGGAGGAGGTTCAGGCAAAGCGAGACTAACCAGATAGTCCTCATAAATCCACCAGAGTTCAAAATTCCAACACAAAGAAGGCGGCAGGACATTCGGCCGAAAAGAGTGATATCCAGCAAAATTTCCTGGTCAAACGAGCAATCCCAGATATGGAACGTTGTGGACATAGACTCCTACATTAATGGACACCAGATATTTCAGCAGGAGAACATGCTACAGGACTCTGTAATGCAAAGGCTGTCAGCAACTTGGTAATCAAATCAAAAATATACTTAGTACAAAAAGTAAAAGTACACATTATAAATAAGTTCCCATTTCCAAATAACTATGCATAGTATATCATTATACTTATATAGGAATGTGTTCAACCAGTTAGTGCTGCAACTCGTAAAAGTGGGGTGTATCTTTTAATGCATACAAAGTTACCGCTGCTCGTGGATTTAATCAAGGTGCAATAAATATCGTAATTCATATTAAATAATCATTAGTGAAATGCTAATTACAATTTGTATTATTAATTAGAATTTGCAAAGCAGGCCTAACGAACGTTAAGAGGTATCAAATAACTGTAACGGACTAGAAGTATAAAATAACATATCCTTCTGTTTACAGGGTTTAAAGTGACCTCGTTGGAATGTCAAGTCCAAGAGAAAAAAATGACTGTGTTCCCGTGTTAGCTGACTAAATGTCAGTCATATCAGATTAAAGTGTGTTGGGAAGCTGCTGATATTAGAAGCACTCCTCATGACTCCCTGTTATTAATAATGTTAGCATGGCCCGTCCCGTCCTCACGGCTGAGCCATTAACACCATTTAATAGCTAGAAACTAATCAAAAGTGTTAACTAAGCAAAGCAGCAACAACATAGCTGGTAGCTACGTGGCAGGAGATCACTGCGTGTCAACCGTTTGCTGTGTGTTTAGCCAACAGTTTACGCATTTCTGAAGCTAAGCTACAAAGCTACGCTAGCTAGCTAAGTTGCCAGGCTAACAGTTAACGTTACCTTGACTGGCGGGGTCCATTTCAGCGTCGATTTCACAGATTTAGGACTGCTGTTTTTGTTCAAAGTTAACCTCGGCTGGTGGGAAATGTGAATAGCAGACTGTTTCAGTTGCTTTCCACTCGGTGTGTATTAATCTTCGTGGTTGTAGCGACTGCTCCCACTCAGAGAAAGTCGTCGACAGGAACTCAAGACAGCCCAACAACCTTTTTTTTTTTTCTTTCTTTCTTTCTTCTTCTTCTCTTTCTTCATTCTTCTTCTTCTTCTTTGTATTAGGCCGACTAGACGCTGCATTGGCGTATTGCTGCCCTCTACGGTTTGTTACTAACAGTCACTCAACAATTATTTAAATGTAATTATATTAGTACATTGGACGTTCAAAATATGAACGTATTTATTTGGAACAAGCAGTTGCTTATCCTCTGGTATTGTTGCTTGTAGCATCCATCTACATCCATGCTTGTAGCATTCCCCAGATCCAAATCATACCCATTACTTACTAAAGGACCCAAACCACTTCATATGCAACACCACTATGGCCTACTACTGAGTGACATATACTGTACTTCTACATCAGAGGAAGACACAGTACTACTACATTTACCTGACATGAGAACATTGCCCATTCAGAATGTACGCACAAAATATCATAATTAAAAAGTGAACTAATCAGACATTTGCCCTTAGGGGTGCCTACACTAGGATTCCCATAGCATCCCGTCAGCAGCCCCTAAGAAATTTCAGTGGTTTATTTATAATAACATAAAATGCTTATGTCTTAACACTAGAATTTGTATTTAAAAATGAACAAATACACTAATTAACCAAACTGATTATTTTTAGAATAAAAACATTAAGAAAACACATGTGATACTATTTGTCCAATGGGCGCTGCACACATTGCACTTTTGACCTTCCTTCCACAGTATTGACAGAAGAACAAGATCGTAGTTGTTAGTTAGTTTTCTTTGATCCTGTTACTGCCGTGGCAGGATGTCCGATGTGGGTTAATCTTTGTCCTGCAGGATGTCCATTACGGGCTAGTCTATGTCCTGCAGGAATTTCCAATGTGGGCTAGTCTATGTCCTGCAGGATGTCTGATGCTAGTCTATGTCCTGCAGGATGTCCAATATGGGCTAGTCTATGTCCTGCAGCATGTCCGATGTAGGCTAGTCTATGTCCTGCAGGATGTCTAATGTGGGCTAGTCTATGTCCTGCAGCATGTCTGATGTAGGCTAGTCTGAGTCCCGCAGGATGTTTATGTGGGCTAGTCTATGTCCTGCAGCATGTCTGATGTGGTCTAGTCTATGTCCTGCAGGATGTCCGATGTGGGTTAATCTTTGTCCTGCAGGATGTCCATTATGGGCTAGTCTATGTCCTGCAGGATGTCTGATGCTAGTCTATGTCCTGCAGGATGTCCAATATGGGCTAGTCTATGTCCTGCAGCATGTCCGATGTAGGCTAGTCTATGTCCTGCAGGATGTCTGATGTGGGCTAGTCTATGTCCTGCAGCATGTCTGATGTAGGCTAGTCTGAATCCCGCGGGATGTTTATGTGGGCTAGTCTATGTCCTGCAGCATGTCTGATGTGGTCTAGTCTATGTCCTGAAGCATGTCTGATGTGGATGTCCCACAGGATGCAAGCGCCTTCTCTGCTGTGTGGGTTCAAGTTTACCACTTTGTGTAATAAAAAGGTTAATTTTATAACTCTGCTGTGCAGAGCCAATGCTGCTGGTTCTGCCGGTGCAAATATATTTTAGCCTGAATAGATAATACGTTTTTGTCTATAGTATTGTGTACAACCCTTTTAGACTGAGCTTTGTTGGTTTAGCATGTTGTAGACAGTACTGCTATTGCCGTTTTAATGCACTATATGTTGGAAGGGAAAATTATTGCTGTTTTTTTCAGTTTGTCCTTTTTGAAATAGCCACCTGACTTTGGACTGTAGAGCACATTGACAGCATCCTGTCCAGCTGCATCCCTGTGTGGTACGGCAGTTTCACCGCCTCAAAACGTAAGACCATGCAGTGCATAGTGAAGGCTGCTGGGCCCCACGCCCCTCACTCCCCCCTCACACAGCCTATTCAGCCTCTTGCCATTTGGGAGAAGTCACTGGAGCATCCAAGCCTGTTCCACCAGACTGGCAAACAGATTCAACACCCTCCCCTTTCTCCCTCCCCTTTCTCCCTCCCCCTCCCCTCTGCCCCAAGAACTCTGAACTCTGTTCTCATTAACGGCTTTATTTGGGAGTTCATCTGTGTGCTGGAACCAAGGGTGTAACTTTGGATTCAACATTGTTGCGATCTACCCCTTTGAGCAAAAATTGAAATTTTGATCAACAAAAAACTTCGTTTCCTGCATTCTGGTAAATATTTCTGGTACAATTTTCCTATGTTGTGCATTCATTAATGGAACACATTTATTTAATTATGTAAAGAAAATTATTATTATATATTTGGAGGTGGGGTTGTAACACACACACACACACACACACACACACACACACACACACACATCTTCAGGTGACAAAATCTAGTTTTATTTGATTTATACTGTACATGTATCAATAACAACCAATATCTCATATAAACCACTCTGTCCTGCATTATGCATAGACTTACAAAATATCAAACACTCAATAAATAATATGTGCTCAGACACACTCTAATACACACAAAAAGCAACTGCAGTGTGTACCAGAAATCATTATATTTTGTCAATACCAAACCACACTGAATCACATGACATCCAAAATCACCAGTTCAAAGTGGCTCAAACTGGTTAGGGACTATTGTTTTACCGATTTCTAATGCCAAGCTACAACTAGTAGCACATGGTAAGTAACAGGCTGTTAAAAGCTCAGATTCCCTGTGATAGAAATAAGTAGCTTTACCTTTAACAGTAGGCTCTGATTTCTACATATTTTTAACCAAAATTTGACACAGCATTAAATGGTAAATTAGTGTCCCATGTCAAAGTGTCCTTGGGCAAGACACTGACACTGAATTCTGATTTGCCCTCGAAGCCGCCCCATCGGAGGGTTGATGTGTGTGACTGTGTATCTGATGAGCAAGTGAGTAAATGTGTGTGAAGTGTGTATCTGATGAGCAGTTGGCACCTTGTATGGTAGCCTTGGCCACAGTGTTTGAATACTTCCTGTACTATAATACAGAGCTTTGAGTAGTTGTAAAGACTAGAAAAGCTCTATGTAAATACTTTACATTTAATTCCAGCAGCCATATACCAACATGCTTAACAGTACTACTATAACTACTGCTATAACTACTAAAACTTGCCCTTTTGCATTCTCTACTTCTGCAACTACCTAAACTTAGTGGTACTTCCTTTATAAAAACAGGTAACACTTTCCCTATTACTGCATATGCTACCAGCAGTGATGGAAAAAGGTCTCAGATCCTTAAGTAAATGTAGAAATACTGCATTACCACTACCGGAAGCTCTGGATGAAATAACTTTTGTTTCTCCCGACATGTAATTGGGGCTGAAGGGAAGGGCCACAAAGTGGCAACCACCCAAATAACATAATACCATATCATATCATATCATATCATATCATATAGCAGTAAAAGGCCGGAATTCAAAACGTTAAATAAATGAATCCATGTATTATTAGCAAAATGTACTTTAAGTATCAAAACTACTCAATATAAACATGTGTTTTTATATGACATTTTAACTAAAGCTGTCAGATAAATGTAGGAGAGTAAAAAGTACAATATTTCCATCAGAGATGTACTAGAGTATAAAGGAGCAATAAATTGTACTCAAGTACAGTACTCGAGTAATTATGGGCCTACTTAGATAAGTTCCACCACTGACTACTGGTACTACCACAACTATAGCCAGCACAATGATACAATACTTACACTATTTCCTCGACACTATGTCTTAAAAACCTGTTCTGCTGTGAAGGGCAACAGCTTCTTCTCAATACAGTTTCAAAATAAGAGCACAACAGAGTCAGTGTTTTCCCCTTCAGGCACACAGATCTATTCCTATCTTGTCCTAATTTGTTTTAAACTGGATGAATATTCAGAACACAACAGAGCCTGTTGATAAAACTGCTGTAAGTTGAATCCAAGTGCACGTATGTTTTCAGTCTCAGGATAGCGCTGGGGGTAACAAATCGGACTCTGGAGTGCATCTTTTCGGTTTTCTCTCCTCAACAAAACATCTTCTCTTCTCTCTTTCCTCTACTTCTTGTGGACAGAGTTCAGCCAGGAGAAGCAGAAACTGGGTCGATGAGGAACCTCGCAGAGGGTGAAAGACGAGGAAGAGGAGGAGGGAGGAGGACCGGTCCGAGCTGGACTCTTTGTCTCAGTCTCCAGCTGGAGCAAAGTGGGACAGCACATGGACTGAGCATAGCAAGTCCTGCATTGAAATGTTACTTGGGCAAATTTATATGATTATTATTATTAAGAAAGTCTACTTTAAGTATCAAAAGTAAAAGTACTCCATGCAGAAAAATGTGAGTGTAGATGAAGACCTTTAATACCAACACAATTTATCATGCAAGCATGAAGCGAAGGAGCCTAAACATAGTTGTTAGTGCTGTTAGAACATAAAAACATAAGCAAGTGTAAAAAAAAAATACAATCAAAGTTGTTAATACTAGATTAAGGTCAGATAGTTAATATGTCATTATAAATTGTAGCAGTTGGATTTAACTTGAAATTACAAAGTAGTACCACGAGGCGACAGCAGAGGCTAGAGTCAGCCACACATGGCTGAAGGTATGAACCAATTATGAAACACCCTGTGTCCATGGTAACAAGACACCCAAATTCAGCCTCAAAGAGTTTACTTTTAGTCGTTATGCAACGTTTGTAGTCTTTTTTGTATGTATGGGGTAATTTGGGGTAGATTAATTTTTTACAATATTGTTACTGATTGTCTTCTGAAGAAAAGTCAAACAATAGAATCCGGGTTGTGTGTTTTGTGAAAGAAATATTTTACAAACATCCTTAAAATCATTAAGGACATGCCAGCCATTAATCTGCATTTGGTTCATGCCGGCATTTAAAAAAAAGAAACATTTCAAGCTGCACCTTTACTGTCCATTTCTTTAGTTTCTTTCTTCTTCAAAATAAAAGCGTGGTGGAGCCAGCAGGTGTACCTGAACTGTGCAGCAGTGAGGGTGGATGTGTCTCCTGCTGGGGTTATGTGCTAATGAAGCAGCCGATGTAAGCCCAAACCCTCTGCAGGATGACCAGGAAGGCCAACAGGTAGAAGAGCAGAGTGACAGCCTGAAGAAAGATGGATGGATGAGAGAGAGGGAGAGAAGTGGATGGAGGACATTGTAAATGATGAGATACAGGGACAGGGACAACAGAAGTGGTCAAAGTGAAGAGAAGATTTGGGATGAATGAGACAGATGGAGAGATGATGCTACAATAACAAGACTGTCATGTGGGGAAGGACGGAGGAAGGGAAGAGGACTGATTACTGTAACCAATTACATTTACTCAAGTAAGGTACCTGATAGGGCTGCACTAGTTTTTTAACCTCATCGAAATATCAACTAGTGCAATAAACAAATTGTGAAAGAAAATATTAGCAGATAACTGTACTCTAAAATGTACGTGTTGAAGCTATTATTCGATTGTTATCATTCACAGGGGGTATTTTACAGAACCAGGACTACTTTAAGTACAGCACATTTTGTACATAATACTACTTTTGAATGCTGAACTTGTATATTAATCCTTTTGTGACAACAATTTATTGAATTTTGTTTTTGGCTGTCATGTCTGTACGATGAAAAATAACTGATGCTCTTCATTGAAGTGAAATTAACTTTTATTTTGGAGGTGAAACATATTTTTGAATAGTTTCCCCTCTTGTCCTTCTTTCTTCAAGCCTTGCCTTAGGTTTTTTTTAACATGTTTTAAACATTGGACAACACAGAGACCAAAATGGTGATGCAGTTTCAGCCAGGTTACAGATGTGACTGCAAAAAAAAAGAGCAGCAACAACTCAGAAACAAGAGAGTCAGAAGAGAAGAAAGAAAGAGAGAGAAAAATAAGGTGAGGAGGTGTGGCCAGATCAGCAGGTGGGTGAAAAGTACAATAGCCTGCTTGATGACGATGAGGACGATAATGAAGGTAAAACCAGCAGACACTGACCTGGAGAGAAACAGAAGAGGTTATTTTTTCTTCAGTTTCATCAACACTCATTTCCATTTTGCCGTTAAAGTCTTTCGGCTGCTCGCTGTTCTCTCCATTATCCTCTTTCTTTTCCTCAGACCCTGTGTTGCCGGCTCTCTGCATCCAACTAGTCTTCCTCTCCACCCCAGGGTGTACCGTGTCCAGACTGACATGTTTCTGCTCAGAGCCATTCTCCCTCATATGGACACAATCCATCTTTTTTTTCCTTTCATCACACCGCATGTTTCCTTCTTCCAGCCCTTCATTCATCGTCTCAGGCTTTCTTTCTCTCAGGTCTGAAGCACATTTCAGATCTAAAGGATCTTCATCATGTTGCTCTGTCTCTTCTGCATCCTCTGCTTCTCCATTCCTCAGCTCAAACTCGTCATCATCCATCTCTGAGCTACCTCTCTCAGAAGTGTCCGCTGGATGAGATGATGGACTATCGTGCGCTAGGCTGAAGCTTTTATCCACAGCCCCGGATAGGCACACCCAGCCCTGCATGTCCTCCTCCTCCTCCTTCTCCTCAGTTTCCTCCTCTGGGATACCAGCGTCTCCGGCTGCCTGCCTAGTCACTAGCAGATGGGAAATAGGTGTTATAGCACTCCCCTGCTCAACAATCATCTGCATCGCTTACTGCCTCGCACTGATATGTGAAGGAAGACAGTTAAAGCCATACACAAAGTTATTTCTATTTTAAGTGCATTACATTTTTGCATTTCTGATGGATTTTCATCCTTTTGGGTTGCTTTTTGTACCTAACTTTAACACTAAACAAAGAGAAATGTTCTCCCCCTGTCCTAAACCTGTCATAAATCCATACTAGAGCACTTCGATGTTTTATAACTGAAGTAGCCACGCTGTGTGTGTTTGAGCAGTCAGCAAACCCCACCCTGAATGGACTTTCAGAAAGTAATGCAGCCGAGCAGGTACATTATGGGGGTTAAAATGTCTCCAGACTCTTAGTTTGGAGCCTGGTCCCTGCGAGTCGAAATGCAACGAGTTTCTCAAAAGCTGCCTAGTCCCCAAGTACAGTTTCTGCATTCGAGAAAAAGAAAGAGAGGAGCAAGGAATCCCCACCTGCTGATTTATGTGTGAACACACCAACATATCTATCTAACGTTATATCATACATAACGTTCATCGGATGTTGAAGTTCTTGAATGCAGCATCGTGGAGAGATTTAAAGCGCTCAACGCTGATTTTAACCAAATACATAATAGTCCACAAATGACTTTATCATGAATCAACTGCAGTGCTTGAAGCTAATTTATAATATTTTTTAAAGTTTAATGAAGAAAATGGCGTGCATTGTAACTTTAATAAGCTCAGAGATTCTTTAAAGTACAAATTATAGAACTAATTATATATTTCATTTTTACACAATTAACAGTAACTTGTCATGACCTATATGTAATTATCACGTATAAGCTACATTAACAGTGGATAATTAGCTTCAGAGTAACTCTTGTTGATGTCTGTGCATGGCGACTACTGAATTAGTGGGTTTACACTTAAATAAAAGCCCTATTAGAGTTTCTGTGGACTGCTGATATGGTACCTGTACTGTGCTCATTCCCTCGTGCTCTTCACAGACGTTTCCCTCTTTAACAGGATCAGGAGCTGCATGTCCCTCCGCCTCCTCTTTCTCCGCCTCCTCTTTCTTCATCAGCAGGGGCGCGGCACAGAATTCTGGGCCCTGTAGACAGGCATTCTCTATGGGCTCTTCCCCGCATCCGCAGCTATTCTTTCTAGCATCTTTTTGGGTACTCAGTCCCATTTCCATCCCCAGTCCAACACCCCAGTTCAACAGACCAGATCCTCCATCAGCCACATCCAGGTCGTCAGTCTCTGGCTGCAGAAGCGCAGCTGCAGGCTCCACAGTGTAACTCACCGGGAGTGTCACTGCAGCCAGTTCCTCTGGTGGGGATACTAGCTCTAAAACTGCTTCTACACCAGGGTCCAGGTTCTGGGCCGAGGTTTCCTGATGCTGTTCTGGTTCCACGTTCTGGACAGAGTCCTCTTTGGGTCCCTCTGGCTCCTCTTCAACCTCTGCTTCTTCAGGAACCTCTTCCACAACTGCAGACACAACAAAACCTGTTGAGACTCAAGGTGTGTTCTTTCATCATTCTCCTTTATGGGACATTTAAAAGTACTCTCCTGAAGTACAAATTAAAAGTACTACCAAATCACCCCTATTCTATATCCCATTTCTCCCACTGAGATTGTGGATATACTGTACATTTCTGTTGTCATATAAATATATATAGTTTCAAAGTGGTTTCCCAGGCAGTCTCTCGTCTTACCTTTGAGGAAGTCAATGCTCTTCAGAGCTTTCTCCTGTCTGCTGAAGTCAAATCTGTAGTGGCTCAAACTCTCACAGCCTGGTTTAAGAGTCTCACCTGGACAGGAGCTTGCTGCTATCACTCTGGAGAGGCGGGGGTGTGGGGGGTAAAGAGGGCACAAATGAAAAAGGAAACAGAAAAGAATGACGGAGGGTGCTCCAAATCTAAAAGAAGAAATGATTCAGTTGTGAAAGTAAAATGCATCACAGGCAACCAGCAACAAGGTTGATACTCACTCTGTGATCAGCTCTTTGGAATTCTGAAGGAGGAAAAAGATAATTCAGAGGCTCAGGTCTTAGACAAGTGAGTATAAATGATCCTCAGTTCAGCAGAGATGCCCACAAACACATCAAAAAGACAAACACACATCGGAAGGTCCAAACCGACTTGCTAGTACATCCAAAGGCCTCTCCACATTTCTCATACATACAACATTACATTGCAAACTAAGTATTTCCTCTTTCAAACTCTATGAATAAAATGGGTTACCTTCCTAAAGTACAACTCAATTTAAAAAAAAATACTTATCAAACAAGAAGAACTCATCAGAAAAGAAGAGCATTTACTAAACAGTGTCTTATAATCTTAAAACCTCCTTCTTTCACCTTCAAACCTCCTTCTTTCACCTTCGAAATATTGCTAAAATCAGACCCTCACTCACTCCCTCTGCTGCCGAAAGACTTATTC
>NC_048413.1:4748201-4764597 GCF_013103735.1 Etheostoma cragini | reverse complement strand
ACACACACACACACACACACACACACACCTGAACAAAAGCAGCCATGTCGGGCTCCTCCATGCTGCTCACTGCTCGCTCCACTAGTTTGCTGTTGGCCTCCACGCTGTCTCCATAGCAACGCATCAGCTCCTGGGCGTGGCCTGTCTTCTCTTCCTGCTCAGTGCTGATTCGCTGCATCATCGCCTTCAATGTGATGATGATGAAGACAGTGATAAACCACTACAACTATGAGTATTGTTACTGCTGTACACACAACTTGGACTACACAATGTAGGCTACAGTATTTTGATATATTTACAATTTATCAGTATGTAAGACAAATAGTCCAATTATTATATTTTGTAATATGCTCTATATAAATACTTAAGAAAAGTAAAAGTAAGTCAAAAGTGTATTGAAGTACACAGTAAAGCTTTGATGTAAATTTACAGCTACAATCTCTCAGTATTGTACTGTTTTATTGTTATACAGGATCATACTGTAAGTGGCAATGCATTCTGGGAGAAAAGAATGTTACAGTACCTGTTGCGCCTGAGCAGATGATAATCCTGATACACGAGGGTTTACAACACTGCACCATCATTTCCCGTAGACAATTAAAGAAAGTCTGATCCACAGTAACGATCTATCGTTAGCCTCCACCGGAAAGTTAACGATAGTTTAGCTAACCGCTAGCTGAGACAGTATGTAAAAGACCCTCAAAACTGAAAATAACCGTTAAAATATACAACAGCTGTTATGTCAGTTATCCTTGTGCTCATAGAAAATACAATCACTCAATGCTTGTCTTTATTATTACTGTAAAGTCTTAATTTAGCTGTAGCTTTTAGTTTTTCCCACTGTTTAGTATTAGAACGTTATTTTAGACTGAATCAAGCTGTCAGCTAGCGGTTAGCTGAAATAGCTGTTAGCAAAACTAGCGTTAGTTTCCCGGTGGAGGCTAATGGCAGACCGCTACTATGGAACAGATGGTGCAGTGTCATAAACCCTCGTACATCAGGATTATCATCTGCACATTCGCATAACGGACTGTGTAGGCTACTATCTGCAACTCTTACAGATTACAAGTATTTACTGTTAATACCAATGCGTCCTGGGAAAATAAAGTAAAAGGTGGGAATTACACTGAAGACTGTATATTACTGTAAATCCAAGTAATACAGTAAAAGAATTGTCTATTTAAAGTAAAATACCTTCAAACTTAAAACCAGTATGCATACTTTAAACAAAGAGTATTTTACAGGCAAAGCTGTTGCTTTTAGTACATTACTTCCAGTATATTACTGCCAGTATATTACTGCCAGTATATTACTGCCTGTATATTACTGCCTGTATATTACTGCCAGTTTACGGTGAAAAGTTGTGTTGATTCCACCAAGATGATCTTGAATAATAAATGTGTTCATAGTGGTGAGAAAGGAAAACAAGCTGACCTTCTGTCTCTCCTCCAGGATGGAAAACACTCGATTGAACTTCTCACCCACACTTTGTTTCTGGGTCTTACAGTTCTCCTGCAGAGAGAGCACACACAACACAATGCAGGCTCAAATGCTGACCCACTCTGAACTATGAACTACAAACTGTGTGTACGTGACAGTAAAATAAGTTAACACATGCAACAATATTACATACAGACAGACTGTATGCAGACTTTACACACAGAGATGCAGCTTTCTTACAACCTGTACATATGTGTTTAAAATGAAATATCAAAAACAGTTTCAGATATTATTTTGTTAACAGTTCACATTTCCATATTTACCAAACTAGACAGGCTGAGAATCTTCATCTTTCTATGTATAAAACATCCCGTGGTCTGTTTTCTATCAAATTTAGAGGAGTTATCTTGTAGAATGAAAATGTACATATATTAGATTGTCATTTTCTAGATACAGATATAGACTAAGAGTCTTAAACATTTGATTTGAAAGAAAAAATTGTCACTCTTAAAACTGTTGTTTACAATAAAATGTATTTAAAATATATGACAATTTCTTCTGTTCCTCGACATGTACAGTATTTCTTTCTCTTTTAAATTATTACATATAATGTAAGTTTGAACATCAATGCAGCCCTGCAGGTTGCCTACAGGGCTAATAGGTCGGTGGATGATGCAGTCAACTTGGGACTTCATTACATCCTGCAAAACCTCGACTCTCCAGGGGTTTATGCAAGGATCCTATTTGTGGACTTCAGCTCGGCGTTCAATACTATCATCCCGAACATTCTCAGCACCAAACTCTCCCAGTTCACTGTGCCAGCCTCCACCTGTCAGTGTATCACAAACTTCCTGACTGACAGGAGTCAGCAGGTGAGGCTGGGGAACATCACATCCAGCACACGCACTTTCAGCACTTGCGTCCCCCAGGGGTGTGTCCTCTCCCCACTGCTTTTCTCCCTCTACACAAATGACTGCACCTCAGGAGACCCATCTGTTAAACTCCTGAAGTTCACTGACAACGCAACGGTAGTCGGCCTCATCCGGGACGGTGACGAGGCGGCCTACAGACGGGAGGTGGATCAGCTGGCTCTCTGGTGCAGTCAGAAACACCTTGTGCTTAACACGCTCAAAACTGTGGAGATGATTGTGGACTTCAGGAAGAGACCCCCCATTCTTCCCCCCCATCACCATACTCAACAGCTCTGTGTCTGCTGTGGAATCATTCAGGTTTCTGGGATCCACTATATCCAAGGACCTGAAGTGGGAGCCCAACACAGACACCATCATCAAAAAGGCCCAGCAGAGGATGTACTTCCTGCGCCAGCTCAGGAAGCTCAACCTGCCTTTGGAGCTGCTGGTCCACTTCTACAAAGCCATCGTTCAGTCTGGCCTCTGAATGTCCATCACTGTCTGGTTTGGATCTGCCACCAAAAAGGAAAGGAGCAGACTACAACGGACAGTTAGGACAGCAGAAAAGATCATCAGTGCCAACCTGCCTTCCGTTCGTCACTTATAGTCTTCCAGAGTAAGGAAACGGGCAGGAACCATCACTGCAGACCCATCTCACCCCAGACACAACCTGTTCCAGCTTCTCCCCTCTGGTAGGTGCTACAGAGCACTGTACACCAAAACCAACATATTCAGTAACAGTTTCTACCCACAAGCCATCTCTCTGATGAACAGCTAACTTCTTACCAACAGTGTCAGGTTCCATTCTGGTAAATAACCCAATAACACTGTCTCTACAGCACCTGTTTACTGTTTCCACTTATTATTCCACTTGTTTAGTATAATTCTTCATTCCCATTCTCACATCTCATTTATTATTTTTTATTTATTCATCATTCTCATATCCTATTTCAGAACTGTTCATAATGTTCATACTGTTCATACTGTTCATATTGTAATAATAACATGATACTATTTATCCCAGTATCCTTTGCACTATGCTCCACATTTAAATAATTTTTATTGAACTCTTCATTGCACTTATGCCTCTATATTGTTTCTGTTAAGAGTATGTATATATTGTGTATATATTAGTGTGTATATTTTGTCTTGGTTGTTTTTGTATGTGTAAGCACATTGTGAGCAACAATGCTCCAAAGTAAAATTCCGAGTATGTGTCCTCATACCTGGCAAATAAAGCTGATTCTGATTCTAATACTTAAAAAGTACTCGTGATTTTGTATGTTTACATTACCTTTTGTGTGTCCTTATACGGCATTACTATATTTCTACCACCCCCTATCATGTATTTTATATTTCCTAAACGTGATTTCTATTTATGTGTGAAACCTTCAGGTTTACAGTATGTATGGCAATACTCTATATTCTTTCTTTTTGTCAACAGATTTTTACCCTGACTCTGGCTCTCAGCCCAAAGTGGATACACCTGAAGACATACAGCTTTAAGTATCAGCTCACAAATAAGGAGTCACGTGTTCGGCTGGACAGAGATGGTGTAGCTCCTGGACCAAATTTGTCAAATAGTTGTTTTACATGGTTCCAACTTTAATATTTTACCAGTTTGTGCTTTTTAGAGTTACTTGAAGCAGAATAGCAAACAAGAACAAAATCCAACGTGGTGACACGGATGCCGTTGCAAAGGCATTGCTGGAGAAACAGAAAAGCTATCTTGAGCCACGTTTGTCTCAGATTTAATAAATGGTTAGCCACAATGACAACAAGCTAACTGCTATCCATACCCAGCTAGTATCTCTGACTGCAAGCCTTGTCTCCTACAGAGCTGATGTGAACAACCTGAAAACCACAGTGGAAAGCAAGGCAAGTAGTCTTGACAGTCATGGCTTGGAAAGCGTTTACAAGAGCTGGTGGTGAAGCTAACAGACATGGAGGGCAGAAACCACATCTACACTCCAATGGGGCAGCATTGGGGGCAACTCGGGGTTCAGTGTCTTGGCCAAAGACCCTTTGACATGGACCAGGACCAGGGAATCAAACCACCAACTGGCAGGCGACAACTCTAACACAAACAGGAAGTAACGGTGCATTTGTTGGGGACTATTTTCAGTGGTGGATTAATCCACATTTGATGCAGAAGTGTGTATTTGTGGTAGCAGGACAGTGTGTGTGGGATTGAGACAGAATACTACAATGTGTGGTTTGTGTGTGTGTGTGTGTGTGCGTGCGTGTGTGTGTGTGTGTGTGTGCGTGTGTGTGTTTTTTGTGTGTGTGTTTGTGTGTGTGCACGCTCATGGTGATGTAACAGTGTGGCTCATTGGTTTGGATGAATACCTGGATTGAAAAACAACACACACACACACGCACCTCCACGTTTCTGCACGTCTCCTCCAGCTCATTTATCAAAGTCTGGACTTTGTCGTTAACCGCCGCCAGAGAGCTGACTGCTTCATTCAGCTCATCCTGACAAACAAAAGGAAATAAAGTTATTAAGAATTAGGATTAGTAGTTAATTACAGCCTTTAGTCATCTAATCAATCTGTAATGCATGTAGCACAATTAAAAGGTTCAACCCCAACAGGACATTAACAAAACTTAGTTTTTTTTTAGTTTAGTTTTTTAATCTGGCTAATTTAATTAGAGACATGCCCCCCCCCACCACCCCAATAAGAGTAGAGCAGGATTTACCTTCTGCTGGTGCCAGATGTCTGTCAGAGGGGCCACCTGGCAGGCGTGATGAGCCCCAAACACTTTACAGAGAGAACATGTAGGACGCTGACAGGTGAGGCAGTAGATGTTCACCTTCTCGCCCTCATGGTCTGAACACGTTAGCTGAACAGAAGGTGGAGGAAGAGGGCGGGGGCTGCATAGAGAGCGAGAGAGAGAGAGAAAGAAAGAAACACCACGTCTGTAAATACCTGTGTGTGGAAGTATATTTTATATCATAAATGTCTTTGTTGTCTCTGTTCACCTTGTGGCGTTGCTGTTGTTGCGGACTTCCTGTTTGTAGACGTCGATGATGTTCTCAACTAGCAGGTTCCGCGGCAGGCCGTAGACACCGTGGCGGTCCAGCACCACCTCATGTCTGCAGGACGGACAGCGGAAACGCCCACTGTTCACCTGCATGGTGGTGCGGGCCTGGAACAGGGAGGGCTGAACACATACAAGCAGCAGTGGAAGAAGTATATATTACTTTAGTACTAAAGTACTAATACTGCACTGCAAAAAATGTCCTGCTTTGAAAATGTTGCTTAAATAAAAGTCTTTAAGTATATCAGGAAAATGCACTGTAACTGTAAGTATTAAAATAAGAAGTACTGAGTGCAGAACTCTCCTGCCATTGTAGAGAGGGGTAAAGGACCCAACCAGCTGTGTGTTCAATGACATCATCACCTCAGCTGTGTGTTTAATGACATTATCCCTTCAACTGTGTGTTTAATGACATAATCATCTGAGCTGGACCTGGAGCCGTTATATTGTTGCTAGGTTACTTTATATAAACATCAGATTATAATCTACATGTGATTAGTGAGCCTCTCCGGGGAACCATCACCTTTTTGTGGTGGAGAGGTTTGTGTGTCCCTATGAATCTGAGGTCTGTGTTGTCTGGAGCTGTGTGCTCCGGGTAGGGTCTCCCATGGAAAAGTGGTCTCAGGTGAGGGGCCAGACAAAGAAGGGTTCAAATACCCTATGAATACCAAGGTAGAGAGGGAGTGACTTTGCCCGGAGGAAGCCCAGGGCCCCCGTTTGGAGCCAGGCCCAGACGTGGGGCTCGTCGGCAAGCGCCTGGTGGCCGGGTTTGCCACAGAGCCCGGTTGGGCACAGCACAAAGAAGCTACGTGGCACCCTTATCCCATAGGCCCACCACCTGTGGGAGGAACCGGTGGGGTCCACCGGAACATCACCTCTCTGTGGGGGAAGGAGCTGGAAGGTGGAGCGCTACCAGTTAGATCCGGTGGGGCGTACCTCTGCGCACAGTCTTGTGGAACCGAACTGGAACTGTACTCCTGGATAGAGGTTGGACTCTGTCTTACTCCGGAGTTGCCCAGGGTGAGGCGCCGGTCGCGTGTGGGGATACTCACGAGCCCCCGGCTGAGTGCTTCTGCGTTGGAGTTTACCCTGGTGGACGAGAGGGTCGCCTCCCTACGCCTGGGGGTGATGGGGGGAAAACTCTGACTGTTGTTTGTGCATATGCACCAAACAAGAGTTTGGAGAATTCAGCCTTCTTGGAGACCTTGAATTGAGTCCTGTATGGGGCTCCAGTAGGGGACTCCATAGTTCTGCTGGGGGACTTCAACGCACACATGGGCAATGAAGGAGATACTTGGAGAGGCGTGATTGGGAGGAACGGCCTCCCTGATCTGAACTTGAGTGGTTGTCTGTTGTTGGATTTATGTGCTAGTCATGGATTGTTTATAACAAACAGCATGTTTGAACATAAGGATGCTCATAAGTTTACTTGGTACCAGAGCACCCTAGGCTGAAGATCAATGATCGATTTTTTTATTGTTTCATCTGATCTGAGGCCGTATGTTTTGAACACTCAAGTGAAGAGAGGGAAGGAGCTGTCAACTGATCACCATCTGGTGGAGAGTTGGGTCAGGGGATGGGGGAGGTCTCCGGACAGACCTGGTAAGCCGAAACGCGTAGTGCGGGTAAATTGAGAACGTCTAGAGGAAGCCCCTGTCCGACGTACTTTCAACTCACACCTCCGGCGGAGCTTTTAGTGCATCCCTGTGAAGGCTGGGGGCATTGAACCTGAGTGGACAATGTTCAATGTTTCCATTGCTGAAGCTGCAGCGTGGAGCTGTGGTCTTAGGGTCTTGGGTGCCTCAAGGGGCGGCAACCCACAAACACCTTGTTAGACACCGGTGGTCAAGGAAGCCGTCCGACTAAAGAAGGAGTCTTTCCGGGATATGTTATCCTGGAGAACTCCGGAGGTAGTTGCAAGGTACCGACGGGCCCAAAGGGTTGCAGCCTCTGCAGTGACAGAGGCAAAGCATCAGGTGTGGGAGAAGTTTGGAGAAGACATGGAGAAAGACTTTCGGTCGGCACCAAGGTGCTTCTGGGAAACCGTTTGCCACTTTAGGAGGGGGAAGCGGGGAATAATCCAGGCTGTATACAGTAAGGATGGGACGTTCTTGACCTCAACTTGGGAGGTAATAGAGCGGTGGAAGGAGCACTTTGAGGAACTCCTAAATCCAGCTGACACGTTCTCTGTGGTGGAGGTAGAGCTGGAGGATGATGGGGGATTGTTGTCAATTTCCCTGGTGGAGGTCGCTGAGGTAGTCAAACAACTGGCAAAGCCCCAGGGATTGATTAGTAGGTTGACACACCTCTTTAACCTTGCGTGGAGGTCTGGGACAGTGCCTAAGGAGTGGTAGACTGGGGTGGTGGTTCCCCTCTTCAAAAAGGGGAACCAGAGGGTGTGTGCCAATTACAGGGGTATTACATTTCTCAGCTTCCCTGGTAAAGTCTACTCCAAGGTGCTGGAAAGGAGGGTTCGGCTGCGGAATCTGTCCTGGTCGTGGAACAACGAATCAGATCTTCACTCTCACAAGGATCTTGGAGGGAACTTGGGAGTATGCCCAACCAGTCTACATGTGTTTTGTGGATCTGGAGAAGGCGTATGACCGGGTCCCCTGGGAGAAACTGTGGGAGGTGCTGCGGGAGTATGGGGTGAGGAGGTCCCTTCTTAGGGCCATCAGATCTCTGCATGACCAAAGCGAGAGCTGCGTCCGGGTTCTCTGCAGTAAGTCGGACTTGTTCCAGGTGAAGGTTGGCCTCCGCCAGGGCTGCGCCTTCTCTCCAATCCTGTTTATAATATTTATGGACAGGATATCGAGGCGTAGTCGGGGCGGGGAGTGGTTGCAGTTTGGTGGGCTCAGGATCTCATTGCTGCTTTTTGCAGATGATGTGGTCCTGATGGCGTCATCGGTCTGTGACCTTCAGCACTCACTGGAACGGTTTGCAGCTGAGTGTAAAGCGGCTAGGATGAGGTGCAGCACCTCTAAATCTGAGGCCATGGTTCTCAGCAGGAAACCAATGGCGTGCTTTCTTCAGGTAGGGAGTGAGTGAAGGAGTTTAAATACCTTGGGGTCTTGAAGGAGTTTAAATACCTTGGGGTCTTGTGAGGGGACCATGGAGTGTGAGATTGGTAGGAGAATTGGAGCAGCATGTGCGGTATTACATTCCGTTTATCTCACCATTGTGACGAAAAGGGAGCTGAGCCAGAAGGCAAAATCTACTGGGCAATCTTCGTTCCAACCATCACCTATGGTCATGAAGGCTAGGTCATGACCGACAGAAAGAGATCGAGGGGAACAAGCGGCCGGAATGGGTTTCTTCAGGAGGGTGTCTGGCATCTCCCTTAGAGATGGGGTGAGAAGCTCAGTCATCTGAGAGGAGCTCGGAGTAGAGCCGCTGCTCCTTTGCGTTGAAAGGAGCCAGTTGAGGTGGTTCGGGCATCTGATAAGGATGCCTCTTGGGCGCCTCCCTGGGAGGTGTTCCAGGCACGTCCAGCTGGGAGGAGGCCTCGGGAAAGACCCAGGACTAGGTCGAGAGATTATATCTCCAACCTGGCCTGGGAACGCTTCGGGATCCCCCAGTCGGAGCTGGTTAATGTGGCTCGGGAAAGGGAAGTTTGGGGTCCCCTGTTCGAGCTGCTGCTCCAGCATCCCAATACCGGATAACCGGATGAAGATGGATGGATGGATGGATGGATGGATGGAGGGATGGATGGTGATTAGTGAGAAGGAATCTTAATGTGGAAAGTAACCTAAAGCTCTCAGATGAAGGTAGCGGAGCAACTAAAGTAACTAGTAACTAAAGCTGTCTGATGAATGTAGCGGTTTTGAAATAGAAAGTGACGTGATAAGAAAAGACTCAAGTAAAGTACAAGTACCTCAACATCTGGACTGAAGGACAGTACTGAAGAAGTACATGTACTCAGTTACATGCAACCACAGGAAACAAGTCCTATCAAGATGTTGTGATAAAGGATCTACGTGATGATGTCTGATTTATTTAAGTTAAGATAGATTTGCTATAAACAACCAGAAATTTGTATCTAAGAAAAAGTAAAATTATCAGTTAGATCCGCCCCTTAAAACATGGCTGCATGGAGTTAAACATTTCAGGTTAAACTGCTTCTAGCCAACGCTCCACGTCTGCCTGTCAACACGCAACAGTTGGAGCTGCCCTACAACACAGCTGCACGCTGGGATTTTAGTATCGGGGTCACTGGGGGGGTAGAAGCTTCCCAATGTCTCCTTGGGTGAAGTCAGAGCTGGTTCAGGACGGGTTACTGAGCAAGAACATGATCACATCCAGCATGTATACACACACACACACACACAGTAACTTTTTTTCTCAGAGTCTCTAGATGGAAAAAATTATAAATCAATCAACAAATAAATAGGCTAAATAGAAGAGATCACAAGAGAAAACTGAGCAGATGTAAAAAAACGATCAGAGAATTGAGTCAGGGGAAGACGGACAGACAAGTGAAGAAAAACAAGCAGATGAGCAGAGAGACGGAGGGAAGGTTAGAGGTGTAGAGTGTCCTGAAATAGATCTTTGATAAGCCTCAGCTGCTGCTGGGCCTGACTGATTGACACAAACTGACACAAAGAACTAATACGCTACAGACAAAGTTTGATAAGTTGTGTAATGACTTTGCTGTACGTTTTTATCACTTTTACTTTAAGGCTGTTTTTATGCTGCGCCAAGTATTGTTATTGTGATTGTAATTGTAATTTCCTTCTGTTTATCTGCTTTGGCAAATAGAGCTGTAACAAATCAAATTATTGCCGTACAAAGTATTGTCTTAGGAATAATTCCGATTAACAATATAACTGTCCCTTTAAGTCAAATTTACAAAAACAAATATGTACATTTGAATCAGAACAACATTATTGGATGGTTGGACTTTTTTCAACCACCACCAAAACCAAGCGCTCCTTTAATTTTTCCATCAAATTCAACTGTTGAATGAATCCCAGGATACATTTTTGGATTGTATCATTGTATCATAGATAATGTAATAACAAAAGTAAACCACGCCTCTTTATCATCATCAAACATTGTATTGTTTTCTTAAATGAACATAAAACTGATCATTACCAATCAGTCATGAAGACCTCAATTAATCTCATCAATTAATTGCTGTTGAACAAAGACACAGCACACAGCAAGAATATTGCAATTAGACAATTATGCAAACAGGTATAGCAATAATGGCAATATAGCCTTTAAGGTATAAGGGCATTTTTAGATATTTCTCTTTTTGTTATATCCCTGTGTGTTTCATAGCAAAATGTTCAGAACAAACTCAGCTTTCGGTTTAGTGATACCCAAATCAGTCCCAGAGCAAAGTGTAGAGAGATAATTTGGCCCTAAAACTAAAAGGTTGTTGGCTATTTTGAAATGATTAAATCTCTGAAACCAAGCCTGCACTCACTTGTTGTGGTGTTTGAAATTAGTTTTTAATAGTCTTGGGTTCACAAACGTAGCGTAATATATGAATGAAATAGTAAATAGATGTTTAAAATGAAACTGTATGTACATGGGCACATTACACTGTTGTGGCTGGCTGTGGCTCAGTGGTAGAGCGGTCGCCTGCCAATCGGAAGGTTGGTGATTTGATCCCCTTCCTGCAGTTATTGTCGAAGTGTCCTTGGGCAAGACACTGAACCCTGAGTTGCCCCTGGTGCTGCGCATCGGAGTGTGAATGTGTGTGAATGTTTATCTGATGAGCAGGTGGCACCTTGTACGGCGGCCATGAATGTGTGTGAATGGTTAATGTTTCCTGTAGATGTAAAAGTGCTTTGAGCAGTTGTTAAGACTGGAAAAGCGCTATATAAATACATTTACATTTACTATGTGCTTTAATTCGATTTCAATTCAATTTTATTTATAGTATCAATTCATAACAAGTCTTCTCTCTAGACACTTTAGCAGGTCTAGACCACAAGAATTTACACGGACCCAACAGTTCTAGTAGTTCTATTAGCCGTACTAATATGGTCATGGTAATAAATCCCCTGGGTATATAAAAGAGACAGAGAGATGGTTTACAATGTGTTCACTGCCAGCTTTAATCTATAATGGTTTTGTCATCAGTCACAGTCATAGAAAACGATGAAAATGTTTATAGAAACTCCTCCAACCTCTTGTGTTGTAAGATCCACTGTCAGCAGTCAGTGGGAGTTACAACCCCAAATATTCAGTTAGCTGCAGACTCTCTGCAGGGTTCAATTAGTTACTGACTTTTAGAGAATGCAATTTAAAATGACCTGTTTTCAACCTCACACCAGACATTAAACTACAAGCAAAATATGATTAAAAAGACGTTCATGAGCCTCTGCTGCATCTGATTTTAGTGGCCACCACTAAACTTAGTAAAAGGTCTCATCCGCTGTTGGATGTGGTGCACACATTCATGAACTGTACCAAAATTGGTGATCATCTGACTTTTTATCCGACACCATCATGACGTCAACATTTTTATTTATCCACTAATTTGTATAACAATGTATTACAGTAATCCTAATCTAAAAAGTAACTACTGCTGTAGTGGAGTAAAAACTACAATATTTCCCTCTGAGATGTAGTAGACAAATGTAAAAGTACACAAATAAAGTACGTGCATTTTTTTGACTTAAGTAGAGTTCTTGATAACATTGTTAGTTACACACTGCTGCAGCAAAATGGATCTCAACATGGTAGCAAAACACACACACACACACACATACAAACTGAACAATAGCAGTAAGTCCCAGCAGCTGATCTTTGTGTACATGAGCAAACCAGTTCAACATCCACACATCCCATTTTAGACACTGATAATCCACCACACACACACACACACACACACACACACACACACACACACACACATAACATCACATCACATCACATTTCTAAATCCTAAGGTTGTGTGGGGCGTGTGCGTGTGTTGACCAATGCAGTACTGGCTCATGGTATAAAACGTGTGCGATAACAGATGAGACCTACAGTGCATACATGTGTAGAAACACATATATATAAACACATAGGCAGAGCCCCCCCCCCCTCAATGTGTGCTGTCTCACAGACCTGGTAGAGCTCGTTGGCACACTTTCTGCACAAGTTGTGCTGGCAGGGCAGGATGACCACCGGTTTGTTGAACAGCTCTAGACAGATAGGACAGATCAGCTGTTTCTCCAGCGTGGCCAGTGCTGCCTCCCCCTCTGCTCCCCCGGCGCCCTGCAACCAGCTCAGGCTGGCCGGCAGAGACATGGCCTCTCCGCTACACTTCACCTCCTCCTGTTGACATCAAAACTGGTTGATTGATGTGCTGCTGCTTGAGGGAAGGCACTGGTGCCTTTATACATTTAAAGACCTAGAAGTGTAAACTGCGGGACTGTAGCCAGCCTGTGGTGGGTTTGCTAGGGTCAGTCGTGTGGATTTTTGATACATTAGACGGTAGACTATTACATGTCAGCATGTCATCCAGACAGCTAGCTAAACTATCTGTCCAAGATGAGGACTATGGTTACCTGGTCCACAGATCTCTGGAGGGTAAATCCAGACAGCTAGCTAGACTATCTCTCCAATCTGAGGACTGTGGTTACCTGGTCCTCAGATCTCTGCAGGGTAAATCCAGACAGCTAGTAAGACTATCTGTCCAATCAGAGTTCCTGTAGACAACCTAAACTACTTCTGAACGCAGGACTGCCAACTTTTTGTTGCCCAAACCTTGGAGTGAGAGTTGGGGGTGCCAACCTATATATTGCCGTGTACAAAGCAATTTCTTTGGGTCTTTATCCTTCAGGGTTCAAAATGGGATTTGTTATATGTGGGGGGATGGGGCTCTCCCTAGGGGGCTCTGGGGGTATGCCCCCCCAGGAAAAATTGAAAAATAAACCATTAAATGGCACTTTCTGGAGAGTTTTTTTTTGCAAAAAAATCAAGTCTTACTTGATATGTGCAAAACTGTAGGGTTAAGAGCATTTGCATTGTTGTAGTATCAACAGGTATTAAGGCATTTAGCATTTACATTTTTTACATTATTATCTTCTTATGATATAAGAACGGATCCAGACAATGTGCCAAACATAATGAACCACATGAAGAGACAGGAGCATATGTCAGCAACAGCTGAGAAGATTTGGGTCTGTGGTGAACCGGTCCAGGGGTCCCTGCCTGGTGTAGGGACCAGGGACCCAAAGTTAAATTAATGTTGAGGGATTAAGACCACTGAAATTCTAAAGAATAAGAACCATTGAGTTACATAGATTTTTATCTTTTAACCTTTGTGCCAAGGCTCAGTCATGTTGGGCCCTCATCCTCTGTACCCCACTTACTGGGTTTACTTTTTGGGAAAATAAAGACTATTTGTTCATTTTATAAAACATCAAATTAATTATTTACAGTTTCATTTAGAGATGCACCGAGGTTAGAGAAGCACAATAGTGGCCCAACGTTGCAGTATAGTATATATAGTATAGTATATATAGTTTTACATATACATATAATAAATTTAGTTGCTAAACTATATATATAGGCCCATTTGGGTCTCTGGTCTCTGACAAAGTTTAGAGGAGTCTGTACGCTCCTCATCATCTGAGGTCTGCACGGATGCAACGCGTCACTGCCCACAGCAGAGCGGTCCGCTAACATGAACTGAAGTTGCTACACTACCAGCCGCGCTGCTCACCTCTATTGTTACAGAGAGAGTGGTCACAAAGCGACGGACGGTCTGTGATACTCAGAGCTCATACCTGGAGCCAGGGAAATGCACATGGGATGGATCGTAAAAAAAATGTTCTCAGTTTGCGACACTTCGAAACTTCCACAGTCAGGGAGCGCTCTTGAACCCCCCCCCCCCAGTCTCTGAAAGCACAACTAGTCGATCGCAAGTGGCTCAACAGGTAGATCTATAGATAAACTCATCTTTCAGAAATTTGACAGACCGGGTTGACACTTCAGCCTGAGAAATCGGGGGTGTGGCGTGTGAGCGTGTGAAACCAGTCAAATGCGTGTGTCTCACGGCCAATGTGTGAGAGTTGGCAGCCCTGTGAACGTACACATGTTCCACCAAAACAAGTTGCTTCCTGAGACCATTTAGCAGAGGCACGTGGCTCCGTCCGGAGCTTAGCACCTCCCAAGTCGATTGTGATTGGTTTAAAGAAATTACATAAAATTTCCTCCCATCCCAGAATGCTGTGTGGACTCTCAGACCCTCCTCTGCAGCACTGTGAAGGAAGGTCTGACAAAGAGAAACTACCAATTTAGTATCCCACCAAATGTCTCCCCTTCTGTTCCTGAGCAATAACATTTTATTGTCACAGTGAATTTGACTTTTTGGGCATAAAACATTTATCATCATTATCACAGTGAACTTTAACCTTTGACTGCCAAAATCTAATCAGTTCATCATTGAGGCCATTGTCCGTTACTTACCTTCCTCTCCATCAGCTGATGATCGGCGGGTTCACTGTGTCAGCACTTTAGTTTCTCTCCATCATTAAAATGTTAGAGGCAGTTCCACTTCCTGTGTCTGGTCTTTCTGCTTTGTTCAATTAAATAATCATTTAGTTAAGTAGTTTTCTAAAATCCAAACCTGTGAGTCCTGCAGGAAGAGCCGGCTGGACTTTGGCAACTTTGTTCTGGTTTAAGTTAAAAATAAATAGTCAGTTAAACACAACTATTTCTTGTAGTTTCTCAATAATTTCCATATAGCTTTGTGCAAGTTGTATCTGCAAAGAGAACCCATGATGTTTCATTTTCCAGGATTTAGTATAGGCCTATTTTAAAACTCAGCTCTTGTGAAATCTTTGCATGGAGCTGATGACTGTACAGACCAAACAGGCCAACAAGTTCTGTTTCCGTTTCTGGAAATACCTTAACTCATAAGAATAACATAGCTCACTGTTGCCTTGGACAAAGTGTTCATGTCCAGCTAGGTGGTAAAACCATCCACGTCAACACAGAAACACATTGGAAAGTTCATATATCAGTTTCATATCCAAGGTAGGAGGCAGTTTAGGATCTCCTCTTCAGCCCCGCTGACGCTGACTGTCCTTCTCACGGCTCACCTTCCAGTTACTCGTCCTCGCTTGCTCTCATTCACTCACTCCATTCCTTTTTTTTCCACACAGTAGCGACTGCTATTTGTCTGTTTGCAGCTCACTCACCATCAACCGCAATGTGTGTGTCTGAGTGAGAGGATGTATGGGGGGGAGGGGTCAGGTTTCCCCCCCCCACACACACCATATCAGGCAGTGGCCGGTATGTGGACGGATTAAGAGCATGCCAGGCTGTGCTCTTTCTACAGTTACACACACTCACTCTCCTAACCCTGGAGCATTTTTTCCCTGGGCTTTGGAAAACACTGATCCATATTTTTCACAATTTTTCACAATGTTATAGACCAGCCAACTAATCCATGAATCAAGGTTTAATGGACAGTGAGAATACAAGTTTGTTGCAGACAACTTGTTGACCCACCTTAATTACTGTAGGCTAAGGGGAGCCCTGCAGAGAAGTCACTCTACATTGAGCTGCTGCCATATTTCCATGCACATTAGAATGAGACTTACAATTTACTTGTTAAAGGTGCTTTGCTTTTTTGCATCACAGTTTGCTTATATTCAGCATCTAGGAACACCATATACTGTACCACTGACAAACAGCTTCATTGGACAGGCTGTCAGGAAGTTCTACACCCCTCCCCTCCCCCATCAGTGACAGCACCAGCCACTTTATAAAGAACTCTCAACAAGACTTCTTTATATTGCACATTTTTAAAACATTCAGTTTTCTATACTGGTTGGTTTTTCCTTACATTTGCACTATTTAGAATGTATTTATTGTATGGCCTATATATGACATATAATTTTTATCTTCCTTAATTGTATCCATTTCCTATCTTCCATCCATCCATCTTCATCCGCTTATCCGGTATCGGGTTGCAGGGGCAGCAGCTCCAGTAGGGGACCCCAAACTTCCCTTTCCCGAGCCACATCAACCAGCTCCGACTGGAT
>NC_048413.1:4720701-4743201 GCF_013103735.1 Etheostoma cragini | reverse complement strand
GACAATGACCCAAAGCACACAGCCAGGACAACCAAGGAGTAGCTCTGTAAGAAGCATATCAAGGTTCTGGCGTGACCTAGCAAGACTCCAGACCTAAACCCAATAGAGAATCTTTGGAGGGAGCTAAAACTCCGTGTTTCTCAGCGACAGCCCAGAAACCCGACCGATCTAGAGAAGATCTGTGTGGAGGAGTGGGCCAAAATCCCTTCTGCAGTGTGTGCAAACCTGGTGAAAAATTATACGAAACTTTTACCTCTGTAATTGCAAACAAAGGCTACTGTACCAAATATTAACATTTTCTCAGGTGTTCAAATAATTATTTGCAGTTGTATCACACAAATAAATAGTTAAAAAATCATACATTGTGATTTCAGGATTATTTTTTTTAGATTAGGTCTCTCACAGTGGACATGCACCTACAATGACAATTTCAGACCCCTCCATGATTTCTAAGTGGGAGAACTTGCAAAACAGCAGGGTGTTCAAATACTTATTTTCCTCAATGTATCTATCTATCTATCTATCTATCTATCTATCTATCTAGTTATTTTCCTCATCGTGCAGCCATTAGAGCACGTGCAAATGTTCCAAAAAATGAGAGAAAATGCCACAGTTGCGTAAAACCATGGGCAGTGCTTGAGTCACTACAAGTATCTTTGTCTATTACCTAAAACACCTTGTGCTGCAAATCTAAAATGAATGATTTAAGGTAAAGTACCACGGAAAATGGCCAAACATTTGTCTGTTTCTAGCTCGTCCATTGTGACGATAGGCGGATTTTCTGTTTCATATTCTTGTAAATTGCTTAGTGTTAGGCTGTTAGCTGTTACCATAAAACCTGATGATTTACTATAATCTGATATATGACAGACTAATCCATAGTGAGAATAATAGCTGCATTTGTAAAATAAACCATGTCAAACTAAAATAAAACATGCTGTAAGGTTATGGTATTAAGGGTTACAATCGCTTTCACTGCTGTGTGCACAGAAGGGTTGGGACTTAGTATTGATTACAATGTGAAGTGTTGTCAATGGTGTGTTTACACAGATGTGAGATTTATCATCAAAGAACATGTTCTGGGACCATTCAGGGACTTTGTGTGAAATATCTCATGTAGTGTTGTAAATAATAAAAGATGAGCCTGCTGTCATAAGAGACATAGCAGTTAAAGCCTCACCTCTCTCATCAGCAGTCATCTGGGCCTCCAGGTCCTCGGGGGATACGTAGAACTCGGGCTCCTGGTCCATGGGCGGCCGAGGTTTACATTTACCGCAGCAACAGTTACAGCAGCAACACAGGCAACAGCAACAATAACAGCCTGTGGACAGGCAGCAGAAGACGAACAAGGCCTGTGGGACAAAGAGGGGGGGGGTTATTTAGACCTCTACTTCATGTTTACCACGTTTTTTTCTTTCTTACACACACACACACACACACACACACACACACACACACACACACACACACACACACACACACACACACACACATTTTAGTCTACTCAATGAATGTATATGTATTTTTTCTCATCTTATTAGTATTGAATTGTATTATCCTTAGCCTTGCTCTGGCAATATTGTTTCCAATATATTGTTTTCAATATTGTTATTGACATTCATGCTATTATAGCAAAACAAATTTGAGTCTGAGAGAGAGAGAGAGAGAGAGAGAGAGAGAGAGAGAGAGAGAGAGAGAGAGAGAGAGAGAGAGAGAGAGAGAGAGAGAGAGAGAGAGAGAGAGAGAGAGAGAGAGAGAGAGAGAGAGAGAGAGAGAGAGAGAGAGAGAAACAGTTAATACTGAGTAAATCCTGAATATACTGTATACCGGAGAGGCACACATGCAGAATGTCTTTCCCAAATGGCCATATATGTATGCAGGTTATGGCCGTGAAAAGTAGCTGGAGTTAAGACTGTCCCTTTAGGTTCAATACACCTGTATGTGGAAGGCCGACATCCCTCTCAGTTCCCTCAGGCTACATTTACACTGCTACGTTTCCCCCAACTCATTCCCCCAGCTCTGGTGTTTCCCCCTCTCATTCTCCCCGCTGTGGGGTTTCCCCGTCTCATTACCCCTGCTCTGTTGTTTACCCATCTCATTCCCCCTGCTCTGGCATTTCGCCCCTCTCATTCCCCCTGCTCTGGCGTTTTCCCCTCTTATTCCCCCTACTCTGGGATTTCCCCCGCTCATTCCCCCTGCTCTGGGGTTTCCCCCTCTCATTCCCCCTGCTCTGGCGTTTCCCCCTCTCATTTCACTTGCTCTGGGGTTTCACAACTTTGGGCTTAAAACTCAAAACGCTTAAAAACCAAAATGTAGCAATGTAGATGTAGCCTTACAGGTCATAAAGAAAGAAAGAATGCATGCATGTTGGCCTCCATCTTACCTTCGCCCACCAGCTGGACAGAACAAAGTAGGTGTTGACGTTCTCCTCTCCAAACTGCTCTGCGACGTAGAGCCCCAGCGAGCCATATTTGTCGTAGATGTTCTTCTTTGTGGCGTCGCTCAGGATGGAGTGGGCGTTGTTGATTTCCTTGAACTTTTCGGCAGCGTCCGGGTTATCCGGGTTCTTGTCTGGGTGAAACTTCAATGCCAGTTTCCTGTAAAAAAAAAAAAAAAGAAGAGGAAAGGTTGCCGGGTTAGCTCAGTTGGTAGAGCAGGTGCACAAATAAAGAGGTTTTGTAATGGGTAGAGAAGGTTAATAAAAATAAAAAAAAAGGTTAACCCCTCCTATTTTTTATTATTTTATTACATGTAGGGTATTCATTTCCGTGTATTTTACTTCATGCCGGTAGATGGCGCTGTTGATTGATTTCACAGTAGTGGGTGGCTGTGGAGATGGTAGCTCAATCGCTCAGAAATAAACAGCCAGCGCTTGAGAAAGACACAATTTTTGTATCACCACTTCTTTCCAATCCACAGGTACATTTTTAAACCTTTGGTTTAATTTCTGTTAGGTATTAAACAAGTATATCAACAGTACGGTTTTCTCAGTGACGTATGTTGTCATGTTCTGTGTAGAAAGGTTATTATGATGTGGTTATCTGGGATCTATTTGCAAGCAGCTTTAGCTATCGAGCTAGGTGAAGTTAGCCTGTCAACGTTTGTGAAGGCTAAGTCAGTTGATGTGCGCGTGTCGGTAAACTCACACGCATTGGTGATTGATGATCACATATATCATGTCATTTAAACAGCTTCAATCTGAGTATAGTACTTTGTATTTGATCTATGACAAGCTTGTTTGTATTTTAATATATTTCATAGAAGTAATTGAATATAGCCTCTGATCTGTTTAATGTGTTCACTTTAAAGTAATAATCTAACAGATTGCAAGATAACCAAGTAGCCTGTTTAAATACTTGAAGGTGTTATGGCAAGGGTTTCACCAGGTAATCTGAGCTATAGGGTCATTTGTGGAGGTATATTTGACATATCATACAGTAAGACTGATTTCTTTTTCACAATATGTTGTATTGTATCTGATGTATACTAATGTGTGACATATCTGTTAGTTGTATTTAATATATTTATAGACCATTTATATATTATATTTATAATATTATAGTGTATTTTATTATTGTATGTGTTGTTAATCGTCCTTAATCGTGTCTTAGTGTGTGTTAGGCCTATCTGTTGGCATGGTCATCAAATTATTTTAAGCTTAAGCGCTCAGAAATAAACAGCCAGCGCTTGACAAAGACACCATTTTTGTATCTCCACTTCTTTCCAATCCACAGTGCTACCCAGCCTGTGGCTTTGTACCTGCCCAGATTCCCCTAGGTCTCAGGCCGGTAACATTAGCTCCTTGACTTTGGTGCATGTCAACTCAACATGATGACGTTTTATATAAACTCTTTTTTGTTTGTGAATTAAAAGGATTTTAACTTACAGTAGTCTAATTTAAAGGCTTATTCTGTACAGAACACATGTTGGGCTGGCTGATAGTTAGAGTATGTTATTAACATCAGATCATCTCCAGTCTGTTATTATTAAGATCAGATCATCTCAAGTCTGTTATTATTAAGTGTTCCAGGAAGCTGTGTCAGTGGGTTCAATTGTACCATTTTGTTTTAAGCGCCTAAGCAGACAAAGTTTTAGTTTGGTTTGTGTGTTAAGAGCTTGAATTATGAGTTGCAATTTCCAAGACGTGGGTCGTTACTTAACCACTGATAAGTAGGGCATTTTCACACCTTAACACCCAGGTCTGGACCAAGGTTCATGTTTTTGGTACATTGCACCATCTGATCCGGTAAGTTTTGGTTTCACACTATGCAGCACACTAAAGACTTCTATGTGACCAAACTACCTCCTGGTGTCATCACATACGTGAGCTGTGTCTCCAGATACTTATAACTGATTGGTCTGTAGACGGGCGTCCCCGTCCTCTCGTATCTTCTCTCTGTGACGGAGGTTTTAGCCAAAACCTTATTAGGCGGTTTGACACGGAATACTAGAGTAAGCCTGAGGGTTTTTTTATTAATAAAAATTATTATGAAATACAGAGCTGGAGCAGTTGCAGTTAGAAAATAACATTAAAGTAATAGTTAATATACAGTATACAAACATATCATACTATGCAGGAAGTGCCTTTTAAAGCCAAGAGGAGAATTAAATCAACTTTAAAATGTATAATAAACTCACCATTTAAATATGGTAAATGCTGCATTACAGAGTTTGATGACTTGATATTAGAGCGAGGAAAATGCTGACTGTGTATTTCAGGATCCCTGTGACCCATAAAAAATGTCTCACAGGCCTCTGACTCCCTCTAGTGGTTCTCAACCTAAAAGATCAATTTTAAAGATGGACTAAGGGGCTGCTGTCAAGTGTAGTAACACATACCTGTAACATTTCTTGATATCCTCGGTCGTGGCGCTCTTGTCGACTCCCAGCACAATGTACAGCGATTCTCCTGATGTGGAAAGAGCTCTTTGTCTCTGCTGCTCCATGGCCCCCCTCTCTCTATCTCTCTCGTTCCTTCTCTAGCTTAGCCTCTCACCTGTCATGTAGGAAGACAAAAGTACATACATGACATGGATATAAACTTGTTGTCTGTAGTGTTGCAATTGAATTGGTATGGTAATTGCCTGTATGAGTGTCAAATGTTGCATAAGTGACATGCCTGTTGACTGAGATATACTTTTATTGACAATAATAATGGACACCTGGGGATGCAGAGTAGGATAATGCTAGGGATTTGTTCCTTTGTTCCCAGGAAGAAAAACAAGAGAAGAAGACAATGTAGCGGAGGAGCTAAAGGTTCCAATCACAACAGTTCACTTTTGATTTTGTTTCTTCCTTTTACTATCCGTTATCATCTAAAGAAATGTGGAGGGATCTTTAACTGCATGACTTGCAGAAACCATTGCCGTTCTGTCCGATCCAATCCCCAAACACCCTTCCAAAGTCATTGCTTTCAGGTAAAGGATGTCCACTTGGTCCATTAAGTCTCCCTGCTGCTGATAGAATTACACTAAAGCGTGTCTTTCTTGGCTTTTAGAGGCTTGGATGTAACAGAAGCAGGGCTGACGGTTTTTCAAAGGGATATTTGGAGAAAAGAGACTCATGAAACAGAAACAGCTTTAGTAAGGAGTATTTACACTGGCCGTTATGTTTCATGAGCTCTTATGTGACTGGTGACATTTCAATGATCAAAACACTCATTCCACCTTCTATACTGAACGTACAGCTGCATGTCTATGGCCAGCGTCTTTGTCATTTTGAAGCATTATTACTACCATATGTGTATGTGTCTAAAACGTTGGAAAAGCTAGAGCAGATAATAAACAAATAGGGGTTGGAATCACCAGAGGCCTCACCGTACAATATCATCACTAAACAATATTATTGCAATTTGAAAAATATTTTGCCATATTTGGCAATTTATGACCTTTTTCACAACTTAAAATGTTTTCCAATTTCAAATGATGTTCCCAAAAGATAACTTTGTCAGTTGTACGTAAAAGATACATTTAATCTGTTTCTTTATCTCACTTTAATTTTGTTGCTGCAGAATGGGATTGTCAAGCAGACAAACTGACCAACACACACACACACACACACACACACACACACACACATATAAACTCATGACATGATATATATATATATATATATATATATTAAAAAAACAGATACATACTTGGCGTCTGTGTATCAATACAGTATTGCCCACATAGTCACAATACTATGCTGTATTGATCCCCATGGTAAAGCATGGTGAAGCCCAGACGGTTGGTTTTCAGTGCAGAATAAGTGATGAAATTCACTGACTTTATCAACACCATTAAATAAGGAAGTGGTTACTATTACCATGGCAATCAATAAACTAGCTAAACTAAATCTACATTTAAATGTAAACTGCATGGTGGATGATTACTTGCAAAATTACACGTACACACAGCAACACTTTTGCAATCAAAACTTTCATTTCAGAACTCAAAACAGTCAACTCTTACAGGACACGTTACTTTAATCATGGCTGTAACATTGATATATTTTAGAAAACAAACATAAGACAGTGGAGTTAAAAACAGAGACACCCTGGAGGGTGAACTATGTGAAGTTGTTTAATGACTGATTTGAGTAAATATATGCTACTTCATTGTGGAATGACTTTGATGGAGGTGTTTTAGCGTAGCATGACCGTATATGTAACCTTTGCTAAACAGTGTCCTTTGGTTGAATTGCTCAAAGTCCAGTCAGTAACTTATAAAGATTACTTTCATTTTCTGCAGTACGGTGGCAGTTTAATGTTCCGTCAACAGTCTATCTAGTGTGAAAAATAGCCACTGGTAACCTTTCATCCAAGCTGCTGTAGCATTCTCTTACTATACTGGTGATTTAAGAACTTAAACTTATGTTGTGCAACGTAAGCATAAATGCTAAATCATTTGTCAAAAGCCTGATGAAATAGATCTTAAAGTTGAAGGAGATCAGCAGAGTCAAGGAGGGTGCTGCAGGACAGAGACGCAACGAGAAACAACAGTAGTGCACCCACTGTACAGCTACAGGGCTTATGTACAGAAGGCTTCTCCATAAGTTATTTCAACCAGACCACAATAGAATTACAGACACAATTCACCCATAGGACAGCAACCGTGGGCGGCTAATAAACCAAGAGTAAATCAAGTAATTTAAATATTTAGAGAACAAGTGCATAGCTTAGATCCTATTTTTTAAATTTGGCAATAGATTTTTTAAATCCCAACTGAAATCCACTTCCTGACCTTTAAACTGCGCAGTAACAGAGCCCTAGTCTCTCTTTGACAGACCTTTCTCCACAACACTGCAGAGGAGGGTCTGGCTAGTTTGCACAGCATTCTGGGAAAGGACAAAAACGTGCTCTGGTTTATTGGCATCTCTTTAATGCAAGTACAATAATATTGGGCGGTGCTAAGCTCCGGACGAGCAACGGTGCCTAGCTAGATAGTCTAGCTAGCTGTCTGGATTTACCCTGCAGAGATCTGAGGAGCAGGTAACCATAGTCCTCAGAAATCAGCCACAGGTTAGAGCGCCCACACAGAGACAGAGGAAGGTGTTAAGGCTGCTGGTAGGAGCCGTTGTATGTGGTTACTCTCTATTTGTGTTTCAGTATGCTAATCAGGCTGTGTGATCCGCAGCTGGGGATTGGTTGGTGCCATGATCCTGTTCGGAGCACCCATGGAGTTGACAGTGTTATGTGTTTGTACAGTTGGGCTAGGGTTTAGAGTAATATTGACTCCATTTCCATTGGCCAGGAATTCTCTTTGTTTAGTACATTAGGTTCAGGGGTTGTTTTAACTCATCCTAGATAGGGAGGTTTTGGTTTTCTGAATAGCTAGTAATCACTGGTTGGAGGGATCTCTTTTGTTAGGTTGCGTTTATGTTTCCGCGGCAGCCACATGTCCGACTTTTTTTATTTAAATGTTGAAAGGACTCTCATGTAAATAATTACCTTTACCACCATACCAAGATCATTTTGTTTGTGCTACATACATTACACCTAGACATCGGGGACGTAACAAAGGTAACAGACATCCGGCTGGAAAAAGGTGCATCCGGCAGAATTTCTGGCGGCACCTGAACAATCCTGGAAGTGGAACGTCATGGATGTAGACTTACTGAGCCCTAACCCTCTGGTTGCTAATATAACCCTGTCAGACAGCAGGTGTATGGGGGTTAGCAGGCTTAGAGACCACACTAAGCCAATCCAGACACACAGACACACTTAGATCAGACTGCTAGTAAAATAAGCTGCATGCCTGTCATCACTACTAGACCAGTACCTTTCTGATGAGCACATATCACACTATGATTCATGGGCTCAGTATTATAAGGAGAAGATGGTTCCCCTTTGTAGTGCGATATTTATTCTAATTAAACCAATTTCCAGCAGGTAAAGATTTCTCTAAATGTCCCTTTAAAATGTCGAAGCCCTAAGTGTGTGTGTTGACCTGAGGCTGACTATCAGATTGCAAGTGGCTAGTTCCCTAAATATACAGGGACAATCTTAACCACACAGGGTAAGAAAAAGGCAGTATATAATCTAAAAGAAACATACGCCATAAACAAATACTGTACATCAAAAGTTACAGATAAACATGTTCTATTTAGTAGAATAGAAACATGCCAAATATTGGGAGACAGAGATTTTCATTGTTTGATTTCCTTATTTGCTTGTCAGCCATTAGTCTCCCTAAAGCCCTTAATGGCACCAGATGGTCGCTGTGGCAACCCTACGATTGCCTCCACACGCCTGACAAAACATTGATTTAACACCTCCATAAATCCCGCCCACTAATGTGCCTCAGATTATACAGTCACAACACACTCACCTGACTGGGAATAACCAATGAGTGTTTCATCTGTACTATAGAGATTATCAACATACTGAGAGACTGTGCTAGAGTATGTATGTACATACTACATAGTATGTGTGTGCGTTGAATAACCACAATCACATCCAACCACCACAATGAGTCTAAACCAAAGACTCCGCCCACCTAAACCAGCAGCCAATGAGATTTTGTCATGTTGAATGAGCTGTAAATCAAATTGTCCATTCACAGAACACAGACGGTGTAAGGAGGGTGGAGCATAGCATGGCCTGTGTTAGAGTGATACAGGTTGAGAGGAGAAAATGTGTGTTCTTCCATACCTGTGTCTCACTTTTGGAATTTAACCCATTAAAGCATAAAAATATGTACATAAATGCAGTACAAATGCTAATCTCATGCTACATATACTACATATTGTTATCCTTCGATCTGAAATAGAGTAGAATTGACTTTATGCATCATTTGTTTTATGTAGGTTCACACTGTCCAACTGCTGGCAAATCCACCAACTGACAGTTAGGGGTGGGAGACCTGTATAAAGTCATCCCTCTCCCAATATATTGGCTTTATAAGGCAATATAAATACATTTCTTTATACATTGACAGAAAATGTATTAAAGACAGCATGGTCAATGGTTAGCACTGTGGCCTCATGGCAAGAAAGTTCTGGGTTTGAATCTAGGTCGTTCTGGGCCTTTCTGTATGGAGTTTTTATGTTCTCCCCATGTTTGCGTGCGTTTCTTCCGGGTGCTCCGGTTTGGCGGTTCCCCCCCACCATCAAATATCATCTACTAGGTTCGCCAGTCAGGGCCCTTGGCAAGGCACTGGCTCAGATCTGGAGTTAGTGCCCAGGCGCTGTGATTGGCTGCACACTGCTCCCTTGAGGGAGAGGTTAAATGCAGAGAAGGAATTTCACTACATGTACGTATATGTGACAATAAAGTACCTTTACCTTAAAGACGTTAACATGTAAAATAACTGGTTGGAAATGCCTGTTTTGGCATATCAAGCAAACTAAATACCTGACAAATCATGGCTAATCAACAAATTGGTACCAAATTATATAAAGATTTCCTATAAACATAGAAAAGTCTTGCTTCTTAACATTTTTCTGTTCCACTTTGAGTGAACATTAGTGTATTATCATCTTTCCCTCGGTCCACATTTGGTTAAATCTACTAAATCATCGTAAATGAAAATAGAAAGTCGGTTACTAAACACTTTTCCAGTGACGGCTAAGCGTTCAAGCCTTCAACTGAGCTTGAAGACGTAGATGTAAGCAACCTGTCTGAAAGTTGTAAGTCTTCTGGTAGCTATGCAAGAGAAATTTCAATCATTCCCCATCAGCAGAGACAGAGAGCGTAGGTATATGTAAGGAGACAACATAGACACAGGCTAATTACCGCTAACTAACATGCTATTTAACGTTAACATAGGCACAGGCTAATTACTGCTATTTAACATGCTAGTTAACATTAACATAGGCACAGGCTACTTTCTGCTAACAAACATGCTAGTTAATATTAGTAATTAAACCTACAGCTGACGGAAGTCTAAACTGTCTGTCAGTATCTTCTGTACTACACAGTAATTTCTCTACTGTGGGACAGTAAGTCGCGTGGATATGACACAATATTAAAAAATTAAGATTTAAATAAATCCTGAGAAACCAAACTCATGGCCTTCAAAAAACATGTAATCATACTCCGATCACTATAAGGACACGACCAGCTGGCCCTGTGTATTGAACAATATTAGCTGATTGCAGATATGTTATCTGGGTTCATGTTGACTGATAAGTCAAATGATTTTGAATTCAAATGTTGTCAGCGTTATGACCGAAGCTTTGAAATATTCTGTACATTGCATCCTCCATATTTGATGTGTTCAATTCAAACATTAACAACAGCTCTATTGGAGTAGTTGGGACTTTTGGGCCTCGTTTAACACATAAAGTAAGATTTCTCAGGGAGAATGGTGTTGGTCTATCACTTCCCTTTACTGGGCTGCAAATCAGCAGTTCTCCTGTCATGAGTTTATTTCAAAAGCCGATTGGTTGGAGAATACTGTGTATGAAACTGGAACCACAATGAATGATTTTATTTGTGCACTTATTTAAAGTTGTCTTGCTTTTTTCACTTATGTTGCATGTGTGTCTACAGTATGTGTCTATGTGTTTGTTTCTGTGTGTGTGTGTGTGTGTGTGTGTATGAAAAAAACAGATTGAGGAAAAATAGACCAGGGTTCCTGTTGTCAGCTTGCACCAAAAGAAGGTGTCACTACATCCACACACCAACAGCTAAACAACAAGAAAAGGCAAACCTATATTTGATACAAAAAGGATTAATAAAAAAGAAAAGAGCTTTGCGTTAGTGCGATGGTACTGTTTTATCTGAAGAAGCTTCCTCTTGCATTTCCTGTCTTCAAACTTTGGATAAGTCACTGCCTGTGGACAAAAAAAAGTGTGACTATCTTAAAATCTTTTACAAATAACTGTGACTTGACAGTGACTTCTAAAATATTTCCACACATCTGTGCATGGTCATGTGACGAGTCCTGTGTGTGAGCATAACAACTGTTAGTTGATTTTCAGTGAAGTACAGCCGGAGAAGTTTTTATCTGACTGTTGATAATTACGAATCTATAATGCTAACAAACAAAGACTGTAAAAATTCAAAAACATTGGCTGTGACTGAACTAAGCAAATATTGTATAAACACAATGAGCATTCACACTATAGTGTGCTGTATAACCTCAGGCAGTCTTCCAATATTAAGACCTTCTATCACGGGCAAGGTCTGGTTAAACTTGACTTTACATTCTGGGATAGAAGAATAAATAAACACTGGTTGTTTGCATTTTTCTGGACATCTGGACACCGCACAAGACAACGCCGTATCTAATATTAAATTAAGTTAAGGAGCTATTTAAATGAGCTCATACATGGTTAAACCTAGCTTGTACCAGTCTATTGCAGTGCGTAACTTATTTTGCTCAATGCAATCCACCAATCTGTCTCCAAACATTTGAATTTGCAGGATGGCTCTCCGTTTATCGTGGCCATCCAATTGTTTTTGGTGATCCGTGTGGACAAGAACCTATAAGTACTACCTAAGTAACAAATATAATGTAATATAAATTTGTGATTATTTGACTAATGATTGCAAAGATGCAAATGATATATAAGCCAATAAGTTCTTTTCATTTTGGCTTTTCTAAAAACACAAATACATATGCAATTTATTTTTTAAAGAAGAGAATAATAAGAAGCAAATACAGTAAAACACATCTTGTGTACATGTACAACTTTTCCTGCTTTTGTTGATTTTTAGAGCGGACTCCTTGAATGCTTGCCATCACTTATGTACATATTCATTGTTGCATACAGTTAGTGGCGAAATATTGGCATTTTGTAATATATTTTAAATTCTGAAAGTACTTTTGGCATGAAATGTTTGCATGAGCAGGAAATAGTGGCTTTCTGTTAAAAACATGAAACCAGGAATGCATGGTGTATCAATAGCTTTTTTAAACAGTGGGAACATGATACGGGGTAAATTTGCTCTACAGATTGCTGAGATGATAGACCAGCAATCTAAAACACAACTGGGGTTTCATTTATTTTAAACATTCTATTTTTTTTTTTTCAAAGTTATTTCTTCAGGGCTTTTTCCCTCCACCAGACAGGCAGACAGAGATGTGCAAAAGGAGGAGAGAGAGAGGGGGAGCGACACGCAGCAAAGGGGCCACAGGCCGGATTCGAACCCGGGCCCGCTTCGTCAAGGAGCAAGCCCCTGTACATGGGCACCCGCTCAACCCACCGAGCAATCCGGGTGCCCATTCTAAACTGTTTTTGCTCCCCTCGTTGCAGGGAAGACAAGAATCATTAGTCCGTATTACTGTCTACACCAGCTGCTGTCAGTACACACGCACGCACAAAACTGATATACTGTACTTCTCAAACTCTTCATCTCTTTTGCTGATGCAATCACAATGTTTGCAGATAATTAATAATGTGAATAATGCATGTTATTATTTCAAATAATTTTCAGTGTCTTTTCTTTCTTATCCGCTGTTCTTTACAATGATTGAAATTAGGATTTACTTCATTTGCCAAATTAAATCCCAAAATGGCATTTGTTTTCAGATTTACAAATAATGTCCCAGCTGCATCAGCTGAACAAACCCTACAACGAAAACCTTGGGGATGCCAGTAAAGTAGCACAAAAGGGTATTTCTCGTCCCAACTTTAACAGCCCAAGGTTACACGCCTTTTTTTTTTTCTTCTTCTCTCTTTTCCCATTAAATAAAGCTACCATCAGGAGCAGGCAAAAAACTTTGTTTCCATTCCCAATTTATTTGTCACAACTTTTAACAAAGTCTCTCCTAATTGAAATAAACCAATGCCGATGTGGCAATGATATTGATTATATATATATATATATTGATATGGATTATTGGTGCTTCACAAAAAATTAACCCGAGAGTTTTGAACAATAATTATTTAATAATAATCACCAATAATTTGCATACAATGACTAAGTGGGTAAAGGCAACTAATTAAACAGCTAAGAGTCTGGTAAGTTCAGATGACATCACGTGTTATGCAGCCTTTAAAACCTGGAAAAGACAACACTAATGTCATATAGCAATACAGTGGTCTGCAAAGTTTGGGCAACCTTGTTAATTTCCATAATTTTCCTTCATAAATCGTTGGTTCTTAGGATAAAAAAAAAATCAGTTAAATATATCATATAGGAGACAAACACAGTGATATTTGAGAAGTGAAACAAAGTTTATACCATTTACAGGAAGTGTGCAATAATTGTTTAAACAAAATTAGGGTTGTGCATAAATTTGGCCACTGTTGTCATTTTACTGATTTCAAAAACTTTAGAACCAATTATTGGAACTCAAAATTGGTTTGGGAAGCTCAGTGACCCTTGACCTACATACACAGGTGAACCCAATTATGAGAGAGTATTAAAGGGGGGGGCAATTGTAAGTTTCCCTCCTCTGTGAATCTTCTCTGAAGAGTAGCGACATGGGAGTCTTAAAAGAACTGTCACATGAACTGAAAACAAAGATTGTTCACCATCATGAATTAGGGGAAGGATACCGAAAGCTGTCTAAGAGATATCAGTCTGTTTTGACAGTTAGGAACATAGTCAGGAAATGGAAGACCACAGGCACAGTTCAAGTTAAGGCTCGAAGTGGCAGACCAAGGAAAATCACGGATAAACAGAAGCGAAGAATGGTTAGAACAGTCAAAGTCAATCCACAGGCCAGCACCAAAGACATACAACATGATCTTGCTGCAGATGGAGTCATTGTGCATCCTACAACTATTGCGCGCACTTTACACAAGGAGATGCTGTACGCAAGAGTGATGCGGAGGAAGCCTTTTCTCCGCCCACATTCAAAACAAAGCCGCTTGAGGTATGCTAAAGCACATTTGGACAAGCCGGCTTCCTTTTGGAATAAGGTGCTGTGGACTGATGAAACTAAAATTGAGTTATTTGGACATAACAAGGGGCGTCATGCATGGAGGAAAAACAACACAGCATTCCTAGAAAAACACCTGCTGCCTACAGTAAATTTTGGTGGTGGTTCCATCCTGCTGTAGGCCTGTGTGGCCAGTGCAGGGACTGGGAATCTTGTTAAAGTTGAGGGACGCATGGATTCCACCAAATATCAGCAGATTCAGGAGACCAATGTCCAGGAATCAGGGACAAGGCTGAAGCTGTGCCGGGGCTGGATCTTTCAACAGGACAATGACCCTAAACACTGCTCAAAATCTACTAAGGCATCTGTCCATGCTCGGAAACCATCAAACCTGAATGAATTAGAGGTGTTTTGTAGAGAGGAATGGTCCAAAATACCTCCAACCGGAATCCAGACTCTCATAGAAAGCTATAGGAAGCGTTTAGAAGCTGTTATTTCTGCAAAAGGGGGATCTACTAAATACTGAGTTATTTTTTTTGATTGTGGTGCCCAAATTTATGCACATGCCTAATTTTGTTTAAACAATTATTGCACACTTCCTGTAAATGGTATAAACTTCGTTTCACTTCTCAAATATCACTGTTTGTCTTCTATATGATATATTTAATTGATTTTCTTTATCCTAAGAACCAACGATTTATGAAGGAAAATCATGGAAATTAACAAGGTTGACCAAACTTTTGCAGACCACTGTAATACGATATGCAAAACTGAGGACGGTATCTAGTCTTATATATGAAAAAAATTCATTTGCTATATCGCATAGTATCATCAAGGGAACGTTAACAGTCGGTGAAGCATTTTTTCACTGGAGGTTAAACACTTCCATCATCCTCAGCCCCTCTCAGGGCTAAGATATATTCAGCTCTAAGTGGTCTTGTGGGAGTTCCACCATAACCCCTGTCTGCTGCTATCAATGAGGAGTAAAAATGATCTGACAATACCAGAGCAAACCATTCATCTAACCACAAGCCTCATGATGACACTTATGATCCTTAAAGAGCTGGGAGAGAGACAGAGCCAATGGACAGACAAGCAGTGATGAGGGACAATGTGATACCTATTGCAATCAATACATTGCTGAATATAGCAAACATGTTTGACATATTTGAAGTGCTTGTGTCTTTATTTTGGCTATTTTATAGACTGAACAATGTACAATCAATCCGCAATAAAAAGCGACAAACACATGAGAGTAGAAGTTGTAAACTGTCTATGACAGGAGGCAGTACATATTCACATGATTTGATCCTTGATCCTTGTCCTGACGTTATGATTGCCTTTTGTAAAGCTGCAAAGTTTAATCATTTAGCCTAACAGATATGTAGTCAACTATTAAACTGATCGGCAAGTATTTTGATAATTTAATAATCAGTTTGAGTGATTTTTTAAGAATTCTCTGATTGTAGCTTGTTAAATTTTAATATTTTCTTATTTCTTCTCTCCTCTCTGAAAGTAAACTGAATATCTTTGAGACATACTAAAGATGAGCAGTGTGTAATTGGTTAGACAAACCTGGTAATATGAATGAAGTGTGTGCCATTTAGTGCAAAGGTTTGATTTTGATAATGCTATAAGTAGTTTTGGTTACTTAATTTTGCCGGATATATGAGGAATTTTACAGTTTGGTGTGTGGTTTTGTCAAACGTTTTAGTATTTGATAAAACCAGCCTAGTTTGCAAAATTGTGTTTTAGCAATTGGAAAATAAAAATGTAATTGTCTTGTCAACTGAGTGTTGCTTGAAATGCTTCTGTTTAAGTCACCAGTTTAATGAACCTTCTTCACGTGTGTGAAATGAGTTGTATTGCTCATGATGGTAGACTAGAAGGGCATTTGAAGAGGCATGCCCTACCTCACAATATTAACGTAGTGTGAATTTTCCCCGTCTGTATCTTATTTTTCAGATTATTCCGACACCACATGCTCTATCTTGCGATTTTAACGAAAGTGAAAACTAGAATGCGTTTCCTCACCATGAATTGGATCCGCTCCCACATGTAATGGGTTCTTACTTGGCCCATTGTACACCCTTTCACCAAGTTTCATGAAAATCAGGCCAGTAGATTTTTTCGTAATCTTGCTACCATACAAACACACAAAATAACTAACTAAGTGAAGTGAACCATTTATATATATATATATATATATATATATAAAAATGAGGCATCATGCGTGCACACACACACACACACACACACACACACACACACACACACACACACACACACACACACACACACACAGTAGGTGGTAATGCAACCTTAATGCTTCCACTGACAGAGTCAACACAGCTGTCACACACATAAATGTAGGGCAGGAAAACCACTGACGCATCCAATTATTCACTCAAACCACGCACCACTGTACATTAAATTAAATAGGCTTTGAATGGTTTTTAAAACTCACACACTTCTTTTCCGCCTTTTTAAGCTTAGCTAAAGTTCAGTATTCACTGTGTAACAAATCAAACATGTCATGGAGCATTAACACATGGGACACCATCAAACCTGCTCTATATTCTTCTGCAGGGATGAGAACATGGATATGAACTGCCAGCATTATGTGTTTTTCTTTTAATAAGCATGGAACATTGAACAGTCAAACAGAACATTTATCACAAAAGTTAGTCATAATTATAAAAAATAATTCCAATAAAAAATATCAGTACTTTCCTGAAATGTCTGATCTGCCTCAGTTCAACAGCAGCATCTACATGTGGCACCTTCTACAATCATGTTAAATAAAGTAATACAAATTTCACTGAAAATAGGACCTTTCTGCACACAATCTGTGATATGTAACATTATTTCAGAATTTATCTTAAATTGCTCGTATTCTGCTCCTTTTCAGGTTCATAATTGTATTTAGAGGTTGTACCAGAATAGGTTTATGGGGTTTAATTTTCAAAAAACACCATATTTTTTATTGTACTACACATTGGTGCAGATCCTGTTTTCAAACTGTGTGTTGAGCTCTCTGTCTTAGCTACGGAGTAAGACATCACACTTCTATACTATTTTTCTATTAGCCAGTGAGAAGCAGAGTATGAGGGCGGGCCCTGACAGAACCTAGGTAAAGACTACTAGCCAGTCAGAAGAAAAGTATGAGGGCCTGCTCTGACAGTACCTAAGTAAGGACTACTATCCAGTCAGAAGCAGAGTACGAGGGCGTGCTCTGACAGTACCTAGGTAAGGACTACTAGCCAGTCAGAAGCAGAGTATGAGGACATGCCATGCTAGCAGCTAGGTAAGTATTAACGTTTGTCTCTGAAGTAAAGGCTGGACTACAACAGAGCTGTTTGGAGCAGTTTGTGAACAGTGTTTTCTGTTGAAGATGGTAAGACTTGGGATTTTTCACTTTATAATATGCACAAAAAGATATATAATACAATGAAGGAAAGGGAAAAAGTCAAAAAGCAGAATCTGAGCACTTGAAAAAAAAAATAGTAACTATAATAACAAAAAGAGAAATAAAAATTGTTACACCAGTAATTCAACTGATATTTTATGTTCTGGACATTGATTTGAAATTGATTCATCTAGCCCTAGTTCAGTGTGAGAAAGAAACAGAAAGTGTAAAGTGCAGCAGAAGAGAAAGTGAAGTGAATATTGGACAGGCTCATATGACTAGACTCATGACCTGACCCGACCCAACAGCAACCACCCCTGCTCAGGAGATCTGTGGCTTATCTGATAAAGAGGGGGACATACACCTGCAGTGTTTTCCTTAGTTTTGTGGAAGCCTTAGGTGGTGGGGGGTCTTAGCTCAAGAAGACGTTGAGCATGAAGCATTTTCCCATACATTTGTGTCTCTTTTGGGGATTTTGTCCCTTTGTGAGTTTTGCATCTCTTTGTAGTTGTATTGTGACTCTTTTTGGTCATCAAAGTTTATTTTGGCGTCTCTTTTTCACATCACTTTGGCTCTGGGTCGTTGGAAAAGGTAGAGCAGATCATGAAAAAATAGAAACTCAAAAGCTTAACTACAAAACTTGCCTCATGAATTTGCGAGCCGCGTGCATGACAGCATCAACGTTGCGCGTTAGCAGTAGCATGCTATTGGGGGTCTAGCTGTGGGATTAAATGTACTAATAAAAGCGATGAAACACTGGGGCCACGCTGCTGTGAAAGCTCCCTGAACGTCATTTATCAGAGTTTGGTTGTTACCCCTCTCCGCTCCATATCTTTATAACAGAGCTAGCTAGATAACCAGAGCTGACCGCTACTCTGAGCTAAACATTGCTAACAGAGCCTTCCGTTCTATGTGCCTGTGTCCATTAACTACATGTATGGACTTGAACTTAAATAAAACCCTTCATTTTATTAAAATGGCTGAAAAAGTTTAAAACTACAACAAAGTTGTTTTGATGACAGAAATCTGCTCAGGGTACGGCGTAATGTTAGCATGCCAAGTTGATGTGTTCTCTGCGGTGTGCAGACAGATTTGCTCTCACGAGTCACATCAAGCGATTAGGAAATTGCATTTGAACATATTGCGTTATTATTGTAAATGCGATTAATGGTTTAGCCCTGCAAACACCGTTCTTGCCGTTGTGTTCTGGTTTGTGTCTCCCTCCTTCCCGTATTTCCTCTCTTTGTTTTGGAGTGAACCGTTTAAACACAGATTATGGAGGAGGTGCACTGTGCCTTCCTCTGTGTGTGTAGTGTACTTTTCTGCGTGTTGTCATCTGGCACAATGTTTTGCACTTTTGTTTAAATAAATAAAAAGTATTTAAAAAAAAAATACACGAGAACTGAAGCGCATTTAGTTCCCAGTGGAGCTAAAGTGTGGCAGTGGCGATAATCCCCCTCTCTAACCTACTACTGCTCTGTGGTCTAGGTGTAGCCTGATTTGATGTGACTTGCATTTATATGAGTCACTGATGACCAATTGTAGAAGACCTCATACCAATGACATCATCCACCATCATGTGTTTTCCTCAACCCTTACACAGACCAGTTGACTCAGAAAAATTGTTTGATTTGGTAAAATGTTTCCTGGACATTGAGTGTAAAAATAAAACTGACTCAGATTTAAATGTTTAACAGATAGGTTTCTGGAAAGGGCCCCTTGTTAACGATGATGCAATGTATACAACGTGTAAGCACTTAATGAATCCAACCATGCATTTAAACAGATAACTAATCACAACTCTGTACTTAGAGCAGCCTCCAGGGCCAACAGTACAACATAGGTGCATACATCAATGTATTTAGTCCAAAAGATCGTGATATTATATATTTTTTCCTATATTGCCCAGCTCCACTTAAAATTTAGAAGTGATATTTTAATCATTTCTGACAACAAAATTGATGAGGCTGGAGCTTTTATGGAAAAAAAGACATTTACTGCCTGTGTTCACAATCACTATTAGGCTAGAAATCTACAAAAAAATATGTATTTCCTGCTCAGAAAAACCCGGGACCATAACTGTATATAATAGTGGTGCCTGCAATGTGATCAAAAAGCATGCGTGCACAGTGACACCCACGCAATCAGCCGGTTTGTGAAACCACCTGCCACTCCACGTACACATCACATGAGGGCAGGAAAAGACAGCAGCAGTTCTACTCCAGCTATCTCACGTTCGATAGTAGGCAGAGCAATAGGAACTGGCCCATTAAGAACAATGCAGTGGATATCGTTTGGACTACTTAGCTATAGATTGTTAAATAGCCAGGCTGTTAGTCAACTTGCAGGGGGAGTTGCACCTGTATCTGTAACATCGCCACAGACAGGCGAAATCAAAAACACCTTGGCCCCTCACTTGGCTGCAGACTACAAATCCGGATTTAGCCTGTGATGTCATTCCTACTGTTCTACACAATACTGACTAAATCTGTCACCTTAGAACCACCAGTAAGTCGCTATAGGACGCCTTTTGGACCACAACACGACGTCACACACGGTGTATGGTAAACGTAACTAGGGCTCTTGGTTCGTGACTGGCAACGGCACCCGAAGTAGAAAATAGGGTCGGTTGGGGAACCAAACCGAGGCTAAAGCGGATAATCTCCAGACGTTGCATCAAAGGAAAGCACACAGCATCCATGTTGGTTAGCGATATGCCTGGTTTGAATGAGCCAGCTAGCAGTTAGCTCGCTAACTAATCCAAGGGCAGCCCCCCCGGCTAAATGTACGTATCTTACCTTGTTTCGGTGTGGCTTCTGTTTATTTCTAAGTGAAGCGTAACTCGGTTCCTTTTATAATACTCGCATCGCAGTTTTGGTTTGCTTTTCGCCGGTAAAGCAGTCAAACAGCAGGTAGTGCACCGAGCTAACGGCTACACCGGGAAGGACCCAGGGAACGAGCTGTCAATACTGGTGGAGCGGTCGCGCGGAAACGCTCGCTCGTTTGCTCTCCCTCCCTCGTTTGCTCCCCCTCCCTCTCTCTCTCTCTCTCTCTCTCTCTCTCTCTCTCTCTCTCTCTCTCTCTCTCTCTCTCTCTCTCTCTCTCTTACCCGCCCACTTCTCCAGTTCGCGGTGACATTAGGCGCGCCCACGACATTACCATGAACAGTACAAGGAAACCTACAAATGACTAGTCATCATAGCCTATATCATTGGTGTGAATCATAGCATTCTACACATAGCCTAATACATTATTTCAATCTACTTGATAGTCATATACCCATAGATATAAATCATCTTATATGGGTATACCCTTGGAGGAGTTGACATTACAAAGAATAAAAAAGGCTTCGCTTTATGGAGAAATTAACTGGCAAGAAAATGTGACTATATTGGAGACTTTGGGAGGTCTACTTTAAAACTATTGCATAACATATATCCAGCAAAAAAGGCCTTGGACTTGATATTGAATATTCTTGCACTCTCTGTGAATGCGACACAATCCGACAAGGAAAAAAAGCGTGCACATATTTCACATCAAAAATAAAAAAAATGTAAACGTGCTGTATTTTAGATAGCACTTTTCCAGTCTTAACAACTAGCCTACTGTTGAGTCATAAAAAAGTTATAAACTATGTATGATGCAGTCAGAATGGGATTAATATACATTTTGTCTGTGAAGAGGTCAGGATGGCCCTTTTTCTTGTGTCTCACCTACCCCCCTCTTTTTCTGCCAGATAAATAGAACTGAAAACTATTTAACATATAGAAAGAACCCGATTGTTTCACACCAGGAAATAACCTTCTGTCTCCTGTCCCCTGGGATCTTAGTCTAGGCTAAGACAATACAATGCTGATTAAAATACTGATGTTAGAGTTAAAATTACTGATGTTAGAGTTTTACATTTACATGACATGCTCTGTGAACAAAAAATGACTCCCAAAAGTTGCAGTTTGAAGGCAGGTCCTCATTGGACAGCAAAGCAGCATGCGCCGCATGTTACCATGCCAACGACGGCCCAATGAGAATGGATTTGATTGCACCAGGTGAAAAGGACCTTTCGGTACCCATTCCGTCCTGCCTGCACGATCCGCGCATGCGCAGATGATAATCATGATGTACGAGGATTTAACAGGGATTTACGGCACTGCACGATCTGTTCCACAGTAGCGGTCTGCTGTAAGCCTCCACCGGAAAGCTAATGTTAGTTTAGTTAACAGCTAATTCGGCTAACCGCTAGCTGAGAAAGCATGTTAAAGACCCTCAAATATAATATTTTTATTATATAACATAACAGCGTTATATTTATATCATAGTGGTTACGTCAGTTCTACTTTACTTGTGCTCATTTAAAACACAATCACTCAATACTTGTCTTTATTATTACTGTAAAGTCTTAAATTAGCTGTAGCTGCTTTTCCCACTGTTTAATTTGAGTAACGGTATTGTTGACTAAATCAAAGCTAGCGGTTAGCTGGGAAGCTAACGGCGGTGGAGGCTAACAGTCCTTGTCGGTACACGATCCGTCCTGCCTACACGATCCGTTCTGCGCATGCGCAAGATGTTCACGCATGCGCAGATGCTAATTGTGTTTTACGAGGCTTCACGACACTGCACGATCCGTCCTGCACATGCGCGAGATTTGTTGCAAAAATCCTTGATTATGCGGCACATTTTCTTTAAAAATTCAATAGAATATCTGGGATATTTATAGGATGAAATTGCGGGCACTTGGAACAACTGCGGTTTAAGGAAAAAAGGAATGTGTTTGTCTTGTTGTGCAATTGCGTCACTTCATAACATTACCATGGCAACAGGGGAAATGGCTGC
>NC_048413.1:4718815-4720601 GCF_013103735.1 Etheostoma cragini | reverse complement strand
TAAAAAATAAATTAAAAAAAGATTACATGTTGATCACTTAATAATAATGTCACCTATGACTGGTACACAGATGTCAGTACACATTTTTGGATCAGTGACAAGTGTTAATTTAAATATCTTTATTAAAAAAAACTACTAAAAAAAGTAGATTACATGTTGAGCACTTGTGAACTACAAAAAAGTCTGACCTACAAAAAATGCTAATACATAATTATATATATATATATATATTCTGTATATGCACCTCTGGTATTGACTTTTCGTATAGTCAATACCAGTGCAGGGAAACAGCCAGGTTTTCAGCTACGTATTTATGCGCATGCGTGAACATCGTGCGCATGCGCAGAACGGATCGTGTAGGCAGGACGGATCGTGTACCCACAGTCCTCTTAAAAACCCTCTATTTCATGTTGTTGCCATATGGCAACAAATTCTTTTTCTTAGTGTTTTTCACAATAAACCATATAAAATGCATTGTTTTTTGTTTAATTGTGTAAATAGGTCTTTTATTTTGAAGTTGTACTCATTTGATGACTCCACATACCCACAGAGTCCTGTCCCCCCCCCCCTTTTCCGGACATGTGCCACACTAAAGATCACGCTCCAGGATCAGACAAAATGTAGTTGTTTTTCTTAATTTTAGAAGCATTTCTTTGAAAAAAAAAAGTTCAACTGTTATCTGGAATAAGTAAACTTAAATTTTTCATCATTTAAACCAGTTAAAATGTTGTATTTGTTCTGTAAAAGGCTCAAATTAATTTGTTGCCATATGGCAACAATATACAAATATTGACGTGAAATGTGTACATTTTGCCTAATGTGCTCAATTGAATTACTATAAGTTTAGGCTACTCTACTGTTTGCAATTATTTATAATATTTTAAAAGAAAAACATAAAATGTATTTATATTATGCTATTCCAGCCATTTTTTAATGAATATATTATCTAAAATATTAATTACACTCTAATGTAAATTAATTGCTCACCAATAAAAATGAGTTATTCCAAAGGAAATCATGTTGGCTCATTCAAATTATCAGTTGGTCCATTGACATTTATAATCAATATACCCTTCTGGTTTAAATAGGGAGTTCCTAAAGGAAGATTATGTATCAGAAATATGTTTTCAGTGACATATAGTTCAGTAATTGTAAGTTTAGTCAGTGTGTTTTGCTTATTTTGCCCTAATCAAGTAGATTGTATCCGTGTGTCTTCTTTCAGGTGTATGTGACAGACTTATTACAGTGTTATTATTAATATTTATCAAAAACAACAATTAAAACTAAACTAATTTGACTGTAAACACATTGGGCTATACATGTTGATACATATAAATGGAATTTGTTTGGTAATTATTTCAATAAAAGCATGTTTCTAAAGAAATAATGGATTTTTGGCACTTTCCACTAATGTGCGTTGTTGCCCTATGGCAACAAATTACCAACTACCCCCCCTTCAACTATTTAAAAAAAAAAAAATTCAATTGCATTATTTAAGCATCCTGGAGTAATAAAAACACATCAAGATATTTTTACCATGTTTAAAAAATAGTTCATGCAATAGAGGGTTAATACATCCATGAGGCTAACGACTAACCGCTACAACTACACTCACCGGCCACTTTATTAGGTACACCTGTCCAACTGCTCGTTAACACTTAATTTCTAAGCAGCCAATCACATGGCGGCAACTCATGGTCAAGAGAATCTGGTCAAGAGAATCTCCTGCAGTTCAAACCGAGCATCAGTATGGGGAAGAAAGGTGATTTGAGTGACTTTGAACGTG
>NC_048413.1:4701334-4718715 GCF_013103735.1 Etheostoma cragini | reverse complement strand
ATAGAGCATCTTTGGGATGTGGTGGAACGGGAGATTCGCATCATGGATGTGCAGCCGACAAATCTGTGGCAACTGTGTTATGCCATCATGTCAATATGGACCAAACTCCCTGAGGAATGCTTCCAGCCCCTTTTTGAATCTATGCCACGAAGAATTGACGCAGTTCTGAAGGCAAAAGGGGGTCCAACCCGTTACTAGCATGGGGTACCTAATAAAGTGGCCGGTGAGTGTATGACAGATCGTGTAGGCTAGGCCTACTGATGTATTAGCTATGAGAACGGTTATCTACCGGGAAGCTGACGCTAGTTTAGCTAACGGCTATTGCGGCTAACAGGCTGACATATTGATTCAGCCTAAAATAACGTTACTCAAAACTAAACAGTGGGAAAAGCAGCAACTGTTAGCTAAACTAACGTTGGCTTTCCGGTGGAGGCGAACAGACTTTCTTTAACTGTCTATGTGAACAGACCGTGCAGTTTCGTAAATCGACGTTCATCATGAAATCATCTGCATATGCGCGCACATGCGCAGAACGGATCGTGTACCGACAAGCCCAGGGGGATTTTTCTTATATATATAAGACTGCTTTCATGTGACTCAATCAGGAGGAAGCATCAATCAAGTATAATATTAAGTAAGTATTATCATGTTTGTTTTGTGTCTTGTCTTATCATCTTCATCATTCTGTTGCATTAAACCTTAGTCTTAATTCTCAATTAGACCCTCAGCCTCCTTCCTCGAGAGATCCGATCGAACGCGACGTTAGTTTAGATATTCTAACACGAAAATTATTTACATTTTAAAAAGACAAAGTGTTGGTGAGGAGAATTTGAGACAATTGTAAAATGAAAGGATATAACACGCTCATGTGCAGTAGGTGGCGGTATGCACCTAAAAGTGGTTTGCAATCCGCCATTAATGAAAAGAAGAAGAAGAACAGGAAGTCAGCTTCGTTACAGCCAGCGACGCAAAGAAGAAAAAGTTGTTGCTAAACTCTGCTCAACCCAACGTCAGGTATTTGAACACGATTTATTTTTAACCTTTAGTTTACATGAAGCTGCTCACACACACACATGTTGCTGTTATTTCTAAATGTTGAATGAATTCTGCCAGCTAGGTAGAATTGAATGTAAAACTTGTTTGGGCGTCGCAGTTCGTCGATTTAGCCAAGTCACGGGCTAACGTTAGCATCGATACTTAGTATGACAGAGCTAACGATAGCTAGCTGGCTAACCTCTTTGTTAGCTTCGCTTTGGCACTTTTGTGACACAAAACGAAGTGATTCTTTTGGATCAGACAGCTACAATATTGTTATGGTATAAATTGTTACACTAGCTATTATACGAAATAGCGGCAAGAAGTACGTAAAGTTTTCTAACGTTAGAATTAACTTTACTTAATCCCACCGCCAACCAGTCAAGTTATTGTTACATCTATGTCTGTCCAGGTCTGGACACCAGATTTATAAACTAGCAAAGTAGTAAAGACTTGATGAGGCAATAAAACGTATTTATTGAATTTTTTTGTGGCGAAACGTGGATTCTTCACAAACATCTTTAACACCTCAGAAGATCTAAACAATTTTCAAGGTTGTCTTTAGTGTCCCTTATTCAGCAACGTTATCCGACCAAAACCTTCCAGTCTGCTATGGCTAGCTACACCGGGAGAGAACCAGGGAACGAGCTGTTCTCTGTTCCTTAGTAATGACAATGAAAAATTGCCCTAAAAGTTGTTTTGCAAAATTGTATGATGTCACAACCATGTTGACTTCGTGATTTTATCACATAAGGCCTTTTGGAAGTTCCTCAACTTCCAAATGCACACGAAGTTATTACACTTAATAACTTAGTGACTTAAGTTATTAAGTAAACATAGTGGAGTAAAAGTACAATATTTGTTTGTGAATTTTATGGAGTAGAAGTGCAGTGTAGCGGAAAATGGAAACGCTCAAATAAAGTACAAGTTACTTCAAAAAGTTTCTAAACTTGTACGTCTTGCAAAGCTAACCTCTTTTTCTTTTCCTGCAGTGTTCAGGCCTGTTTACGAAGAGATCTAAAGATGTCGTCGGGTGCTCTTTTTCCGAGCTTGGTGAGCGGCTCGAGGGGAAGTTCCAGCAAGTACCTGGTGGAGTTTCGTGCCGGTAAAATGACCTTGAAGGGAAACGTAGTGACGCCGGACAAACGCAAGGGCACTGTGTACGTCCAGCAGTCCGATGATTCCCTGATTCACTTCTGCTGGAAGGACAGGACGTCCGGGAATGTTGATGATGTAAGTAACTTTAAACGTTTAACTTTTAACTCTTTCTATGTTTTATCAAAACTATTTGTCACAGATTTCTAAAACTATTGTTCAGACTCCAGTGCATGGGGGGGGGGGGGGGATACAATATTAATGGCGAGCCAAAAGTGTGACAGTGTTCTCTTTGCCCAGTTGACTGACTGAGAGGCTGCAGGTTGTAGTGCAAGATAACTTTATTTCCATAGCGTCACTTTGTCCACGTTCGGACACTAATTGGCTACAGTTTTATCAAAATATCTGTTAAAATACAAATATAAATGATCTCTTAATGTTTCCAGTTATTTTAATGTTGTAACACTAAAGTGTAACTTCGTACTCTTCTAACGGTATATATTTTTAACTGTTTAGTTTAGCTTTTTCTTTACAAGAGCCAGCTAACGTAGCCCTGCGCTACCCTTGGCCATAACCAGGCACCACTATGTCCTCGCTGTAAACACTGCTGGGTATTAAGTCCATAGACAGTTTTACCATGCTTTTGAGCAAAGACTGACAGCTGATGTGATCCCACTTTTTTGAAAACTCAGCGTGTCATGAGTTATTACTATCTTCAGACGGGTTGTACATTCCACAAATAATTTTCTATTAATTTTGTATTTGCACATTCAAACAATTTACAAATAATTTTCTATTCATTTTGTATTTGCACATTCAAACAATTTACAAGCAATGCTGACACAATGAATCCTAATTCAGCCAGCCCTCCACAGAGCAAACAAGGTGACTGTGTCTTTATTTCAAAGCTGCAGGGATGTTGCTGGCTTGGTTTTTCCTTTAGTTAATTGGTTGATGATTTGTTGTGGCAGAGCAACCTCAATGTCTTCCCTCTCCCTTTTGGATTTCTTATGCTGTGCCTTTCTGTTTCAGGACCTGATCATCTTCCCTGATGACTGTGAATTCAAGAAGGTGAGCCAGTGCACCACTGGACGGGTCTTTGTGCTGAAGTTCAAGGCCGGATCCAAGAGACTGTTCTTCTGGATGCAGGTGAGAGGAAGATGCTCCCCCTGCCAAAACAGCAATTTTTAGAAATGTTTGTAGAATTAGGTCTCTATAAAGCAGAGAGACAAAAGCATCAATAGTTCAAATTTCCAGTGGGTTTGTTGTTTCTTTTATATTATCTTTTTGGTGTTGTCAAACCTGCCTTGTGTCGCCACGAGGAGTAACTCCAATAGAACTGAGCATGTTAATTTGGTTTGCCGAGAATTTAGCTCTGATTTCAAGGAATTATTGCCTGTCTCATTTGCATCAGGAGCCAAAGGCTGACAAGGATGATGAGTACTGTCGTAAGGTTAATGAGTACCTGAACAACCCTCCCATTCCTGGAACGGCCGGAAGCGGGGGAGGCAGTGGCCATGAACTCTCTGCTCTCGGAGGAGAGGGAGGCCTGCAAAACCTGCTGGGAAATATGAGCCACAACCAGCTGATGCAGCTGATTGGACCAACAGGGCTGGGAGGACTGGGTGAGCAGCAATACATATATATTAATGTATACACATTTTTTAGACAAGTATTAATCCTGACACTTAACCACTGCAGAAGTTTATGGATTTCCTAAAGCAAGATAATTTCAGGAAATAACAATAAAATTAAAAATCTCAGTAATTACACTGGCAGTACATAGTTTTCTTAAGTGCTACCCCATATATAGTAATTTAACAATATGACAATACTTGAAGTTATTTTAAGAAAAAGTAGCTGTTGTTATGTGATGTTATTCCTTGTACCCTCATGTCTTTTAATCAACATTAAGTGAAGCTTAGCTTACAGCAGCTGCATTTGTTTTAAATAAGAATCAGACATCAATTTGGACCCTTTTTGATTTGCTTGTTTGTCTAAGGAGGTCTGGGAGCTCTAGCAGGACCAGGACTGGCCAACTTGCTGGGCAGCGGAGGACCAGCCACCAGCAGTTCCTCATCCAGGTAAGATGGAACACTGATGTAGACCATAGTTAGTACATGTAAATAAATGAATTGTGAATTTATCACTTTTTTTCTGTCTTTTTTCCCCTATCTCCATTCTCAGCTCACGTAGCCAGTCAGCAGCCGCCACTCCTTCATCAGCCGGAGCCCCCAGACTGAGCTCCTCTCAGGCCCCCACCACCCCAGTGACTCCTGCCGCGTCCGCTGTCTCTCCAGCTACTGTTGCTCCTTCCACACCAGGTACATAAGTGCAGTCTTCTGCCAACTAAGAATCACACTTTTTTTGTAATTATTAGTTTCAAATTTAAAACCCAAACCAGAGGAGTCTCCAGAAAGTTCAGCTACATTACCCATTATCTAGGATAAACCTTCAATCTGGCAAACATTCCTCTATCCTCTCAAAATAGTCTGTCGTGCTATCATTGAACTACTCTGGACCCAGCTACTTCTGTGCTTTTCCAGCCTGCTTAGGATGGACCCATTGCCCAGAACAAATCACCTTAGGCTGAAAGAATCTCACTTTTAAGGAAAACCGAGCACCCTGTGCTAAATTTTTACAACTTTTTTTATGCCTTGTCTCATTGTTAGCCTCATCCCAGACCCCACTGGCCCCGGCCTCTGTTGGAAGCCCTCCCTCCCACCAGCCCATCCAGCTCAGTGACCTTCAGAGCATTCTTGCCACCATGAACGTCCCAGCGGCTGCAGCTGCTCAGGGAGCAGCAGGTGAGTGACACATGATTGGATGTGGGATCTTAGTATGACACAGATTTAGGATTGCATAGTCATTACAAGTCAGTCCGAATTGAGGCTGCACAATATGAGGAAAATATGCAATAAGTAAAAATAGTTTAATATCAGGATAACAATGTTACTTTTGATAAATAAACGGATAATCAAGTGAACTCAGTTCTGCGCTTCTGCTAATTTCAGTATTCCGCCAAAATAAATAAAAATTGCTTGATAAATTTATAACAAATGAAAGGAAATTGTTTCATTCTTTTATTAAACAAATTGAACATTTAATTGAATACAAAAGGCACCACTGAAAACTGAATGACTGTTCAAGTGCAGTTTTCTGCTGATATTTCCTCCAGCTAAGATTTTAAAAAGAAATTTGTCTTTCTTTTTTGTGGTTTGTTTATTGTGCCAGTTGACATTGCTATGAAGATTTAAAAAAACTATATAAAAACTATATATATTGATATATTGTGCAGCCCTAGTCCAAATACCAGTATAAGCTAAATGAGGGAGACAGAGAATATGGTCAATGAAGAAAAGAATAAAAAGGAGGGAGACTAGGGTACATCCAGTATTTTCATTAAATATGACTAATTGAGCTTCTCTCGTGTTTGCAGTGGACCTAGCAAGCATTTGCACCCCGGAGATGATGGCCCCCATCCTGACTAACGCTGAGGTCCAGCAGAGGCTCCTGCCCTTCCTCCCAAGTGGAGAAAGTTTACCGCAGAGCGCTGAGGAGATCCAGAACACAATCAACTCACCTCAGTTCCAACAGGTATTGGATAACACTTAAAATCCTAAATAGTCAGAGAGGCATCTTTTCAAGAGCTACTGTGCAAAAACAACAACAACACTGTTTATACCAGCTGACCAGAGACATTACTAAACCCCCCAACAACGTGTAGCCTGTTCAACGCTGGTGTTTTGTAATTTTAGTAGTTTCTCAGCTGCTGACTGCAGCAATCTCTCTTTACCTCTAAACCAAGTCCAAAGATGGTTGTTCTAATGAGTCACTTAGACACAAAAACAGGAAAATGAGGTTGGAAAAAAACGTAGTTGCCCTTTACATTTTAGTCAAGGCAACAACTTTCAACATGTTGATTCTCTGTAGAAAAGCCAAAAAATAAAACGTTTTACAAATCAGATTAATGGAAATGTGATCTTTTTATTTTTATTATGCTAATGAAGACTTTCATTTTCATTAGCCAAAAACTGGTGTGTTCAAAAGACCCTTACTGACTCAATTCACCTTATTAGTTAATTACGTGTGAGGAGAGCACAAGAAGATGTATTTGGTAATGGTAAATATAACAAAGTAGAACAGTTAATTTATTTGGCTATAAGTACGTTTTAATTTCTGCATCATGATGTCAGAAAGTGTTGCATTACCCCCAGTGATGGTGATTCCTCCCTCTTTCAGTCGATGAGTATGTTCAGCAGTGCCTTGGCTTCAGGGCAGCTTGGCCCTCTCATGAATCAATTTGGTCTGCCGGCAGAAGCTGTGGACGCCGCCAACCGAGGAGGTGAGACACCCGCACACACACACACACATCATAGTTGAGGGTGTGTGAGCAGCTGGGTGACTATATGTAGTCACCCTCACTAACGCATACTTGCAACATGTGAAGCTATTCCTTCAATGCCATCATGGAGGGATGGCCCAATCAACGTTTTTGACATCCAAACTTTTAAATATTGAGCCCCCAATCCAATATTTATTTTATCTGCTCAGATAATAGAGTGGCACAGTGTATTTTTATTCTTTTTTAAAATGTACTAAACTGTCTTTAGCTTAATACAGTTAACTTAGTGCAAGTGAACACCAAAACAGTTCTTTTAAGGATTCCAGCCCCGACCCACAATAAACAGTTCCCCGCTGAACAAACACTAAACTTAGTGACATACACGTAGAGTACAAACTGATGTCCATATATGATAGAAATAAGGTAAACTGGGTCGATGCCAATCCCTGATGAGTTACATCACTACCATCATGTGAATTATTCCTTTTTGTAACTTTATTTTCTCATTATGCCTACCTGTTTCTTCTGTTACGCCAGATGTGGAGGCGTTTGCCAAAGCCATGCAGGCCAGTAAAGGAGACTCCAAAGAGAAGAAAGAGGACGACGAGGACATGAGTCTGGATTAGAGCTCACACTGCTTATCCTTTTCCTCTTCTTTAATTTAGTACTTGTTCTTCCACCCACCTCTCTTTAATGTTGTTTTACACCTCTGTATACCAAAGGCAATGCTCTTCTCCTCACTCACAGGATAGCAGAGCTGTTAACATGACAGCTAGAACTGACATGTAAGCACTTGGAGCTAACTTAACAACAGTTGTTTTGTTCTGTTGACCATTACTTTAACCCAGAAAAGAGACATTTAGTTTTTGAGGTTTAATTTAGTTTTCTTTCTGTTACAGTTTTCATTTCACTCTTAATAAAATAACTATGGCAACAAAAACTACTTGAGTCTATATTTATGTTTTGCAAATAGGAAACAAACACCGAAAAGTAAAATGTTATGGAATTTTTTTTAATTTAAAAATACATTTGCAACACATGGGGGGCCGGGAGTGAGGGGGAGGGACAGCTTATTCTTTCTGTGAGATATATTGTGAGACTTTAAAGTGGTTATATACAAGCTTCACACTCATGTTTGATACATGTTTACATTTGTGACGGAAAAGAGATGGGGAACGCTACCTGCAACCTGGACACAAACTGACAGAATGGGTGGTTATGCTGCTGTCTCGCTCCATGTAGGAATTCATCCAATGCTTCGACTTGTGAGCGTTTCAATTACTGTGACAAATAGAAACGCTGTAGCCAGGCTTGGTCAATCATATTTGAGAGTTCAGAAAAATGTTTCTCAGTCGAACAACTCGGCTGTGGACATGAAACCATTCACAAGTTGGAAACTGGTAATAGCAGTAACCCCAGTATGACCTGAACGCAGCATTATCAAAGTTGAAGGCTGATAGAAAAAGTCTGCAGCACTTCTTCTGAAAGAAAAATTTAAATTACACGCTAGAGATTATGTTTAAGTAGGACCTGTGCCTAAATCATAGTTGCTAACTCTGAAACCTTGATGTAGAGGAGAAAAGAACATTATAAACTAGCAACATGTTAAAACAATATTGAAACATTCACAGACATACCCCTCTCTTCTGTGATTCTCTGCAAATACTCAACCTTTTTGTGTTATATGTATTACCCTTTTGTGTCACAAAGACTTAATTAATTGTGATATTCCCAAAGGTCCGGTCCAAGTCCCAGTTCCAGGTAACGTTGCCATGTGTGTGCCGTGTGTGCTGCCTGAGGATGTTGCTCATACATTGTTCACAGCGTACCGACTCAGTAGGTATTCTTAACATTCTCTGCTAGAGATGCACGACACACGGCTGTGAATATTATGCAAAAAAATAATTGGGGGCAATTTACTTTTATTTTTCACCATTTGTTAGCAAAAGCAATACAATTCAAGCTGGTGTTGCCTTTATTTACAATATACTACACATATATGTAGAATAGAATTAATTTCTGATTATAGAGTTGATCATTCATTTCTTGTAGCAGTCGACTGTATCAGTGCATCTCTATGTGCAGACAGCTGTTATAGCACCCTGTAGCACAAAAACAAACCAGTAATATTGCAATGACAAACTGTAAAATATAAAAAATACATTTTTCTGAAAATAGAAAATAAATATTAATATATATTTAAAATTAGCTGCAGTAACATGACACCCACCACCAGTAATTTGTAGTTGGGGAATGTGAGGGCAAGACTGTGTGTGTTTGGTTTACATGTGTGGGCAGCCCTGCGTGCCCACGGCTCCGTGCACAGCGAGGGGTTTGGATAACATGGCAGGTCTGTGGTTGATGGACGCCTGGCGGATGCAGCCATGGAAGACTGGCAGGCTGGCAGGTAGACCAGGAAATGTGACCCCATCTGGTGGACGGAGGGACAAACATCATGTTAGATGCATAAAGAGACACGCAACGAGCCACCCGGACAAGAGGCTGGGGGTCATAAACATTCATTTTGGATTCGGTTTGTTATTTATTTAAGGGGCTACCAAAGGACTTTTGGGGTCTTAAGTCAAAAAAGACTTGACCCTCCCTTCGCGAGGAATACATTTTTCTATGACCCTCCAAAATGATTGGGAAAAAGGCATGACCCTCCTTTATTCAGTTTGGGAAATTGCACGGCCTCTGGCTGACTAAATAGGGAGGGACCCATCTGCTGACGATGGGGGGCCGAGACAGAGAGAGCTACACGGAACAATATGCACCAAGCAAGCCACTTTAAATGTAACTGTTTTCATGAATTCAAAAGTTGGATGACCATACCCGTAGACTAAAATAAATTGGGAACATTAAAGAGATATGAAAGATCTATTAGGATCCACCAGTATTTTCCCTTGACAAATTATTATAAATGATATCAGATGGTGTTGCAGGATCAGGAAAAAAAACAGGATTTTGGCATTGGGTGTGTATGTGTGCGTGTATGTATGTATATATTTACTCACTGGGTACCCCTCCAAGGTAAACCGTCTCTTTGGCCCCTGCAGAGCGGCTCTGTTTGGGGCCGACGCTGTGCTCACTGGCTGCATCCACATGCAGCTGCAGGACGTTGTTCTTCTTCACCACTGGAGATGCACAGAGCACACAACAACCACAACCTTATCTCAGCGCTCCAACTGGGCAACAACGCAGCAACAAACAACAACTCGTTGATGCAAACTCACCTTTGATTGTGTGCCAGCGTCCGTTACATAGAGGTTCTTCAGGAGTGAAAGAGGTGGAGAATTCCCCTTTGCCGCTGTTCACTGAAACAGTCACCTACACACACCTCTCATTGTAAGGTTTGGTATTTGTGTTTTCAGTTTCAATAATGAATTGCTTTCTGCTTTCTTTTTCTTGTAATTTTTACAATTTAATAAAACATGTCTCCAGTTGTTGTTAAAACCCTCTCTGGTGTGCTCTCACCTCTCCCTGGCTGAGGACCAAACTCAGGTGTTGATCAGGTGACGTCCCAGCATGCAACAGAAGCCCAGACTCCGAGAGGGGCCGAACTTCCAACTGGATTTCCAGATCCCGACCCAGAACTAAGGACTCATCTGCAGGGAGAGGAGCCTTCAGTCAGGACACATCGTTCCCTTATTCCCTCCCTCATTCTTGCCTACACAGTGATTATTAGCTAGTCGGCTGTCTAGGGAATAACCAGACCAGATTTCAGACACTACAATGAAACATTGCTTATTTGTGTGATGGAGGGCATCATGTAAACAAACCAAAACAAAGATGGCCACGTTGCATTGGAGTGTAAGGGAGTAAATTGTACATCCTCTAAACACAAATTAGCTGTGTATTGTGGGTATTTAATATTGGACTTTATAGGACAAATCCTCTGTAGTAAAGATAGAGCATTTCAAGCAGCGCCAGTGGTATGAAACGGTCCACACTTCCTGCCTCCTAAAGGGGTGTGGCCTAATTTGAACATTTGTGCTTGTGTGGATGGATGAAGTGAGTTAATTCCTAACTTATGTGTTCTTTTGCTAATGTTAGATATTTACGCTTATTTAGCATCAATGAGATTAGTTTTGTTAGGGCGCTCACAAACGTAAGCTGGCGCTCGCGAGTTCTATCCTGAGACAGAAACAGGTCAAAACTAAGTTCATTTTCTCATAATGTGTCTGTCTGAAAAATGCCATTTTAGTGTCAGAATGTTCTGGAGATATGTGGCTTGTGAGAAATGGCTCCAATATATACTTTGGTGACAAGAGGGCCAACGGCCCACTCATAATCTGTGTTCACGTTCATTTCTCTAGTTGGAATCAATACACTCGGACCTTCCACTAGTTTCCTAAAGAGACGGGGCTGTGACAGAGCCCCCATGACACAGATACAGAAAACTACTTTGAGTTGGGGAATCTCAGTTCTAAACCAGCTCTGTATTTAGCAAATAAAATTAACCACAGATTAGGCCACCACTACATATTGGGCACTTTGTCCCTGATAGGAAATGGTTTCCAACGCAGCTCATTAGTGAAATGAGGGAGGATAAGTACCTATTGTGATGTGTCCTCCCTGGCCAGAGAAATAGACTCCAGGCTGCAGAGGGTCCTGGAAGCAGGGCACAGTCCCCTGGCTGTGGGCGGGGCTTCGTGCGGGAGCTTGGTTCAGCGTCAGGTCCCTGACACAGCCAATGAAACCACCGGAGCCTGGAGCCTGAACACACCCAGAGCTTCATTACATTGCACGAAAAAGAGATGTGCTTTTCTATCTTGTGTGAATTAACAGCATTGAGATATTACTTACACATCCCACCAATAACAGATTAGATCGCGAATAAAACATGTTCTTCTTAATACAACTTTGATTCATACAGACCTCTAGCTTTTACAGGAGCAGCTGATAATCTAAATCCTTATGGAGAAAATCAACGGGATGTTTCTTTCCCCAACCACACTGTTATTACTGTCAGTAGCTGTTATCACATGCAGACATGTAGCTGACTCGTGTGTGTGTGTGTGTGTGTGTGTGTGTGTGAGAGAGAGAGAGAGAGAGAGAGGCTATGTAATCTGGATGTTTTACCGACAGTGAGGGAGGGACTCCTCCCACATATAAAGGCCCGGCCAGACGAGGCCTGTCTCCAGCGGGGAATCTCTTAGACTGAGCGCTGATACCGTCCACTATCAGACTGATCTTCTCTCCTTCACGCTTTAGGAACACCTGAGGTGGCATAAGGACAGAGGCAGAGCAGGCTAGATGTTTGATACAAACGGGGGTGCACTGTAAAAATACCTCATTGAGTAAAGTATGTAAAGATGGTAAATGTAGAAGTAGTCAATGCAGGAAACATAACATCTGTGAATTGGGATTGCTAAAGCCACCGGACTCCATGTAAATTTAAATCATTTTAGCATTGAAAAACGCACTTCATTCAAAGTTGACAGAAACAAAATAAAAATGTTTTGGTTGTCGTCGTACTACACATATAGAGTGTGATGCGTGCGACCTCACCGCATCGTGCTAAACATATAGCGTGTGATGCATGCGACCTCACAGTATTGTACTACATATATAGAGTGTGATGTGTGCGACCTCACTTTGTCGTATTACATATACAGAGTGGGATTCTTGCGACCCCACCGTGTCGTACTACATATATATCGTGGGATGCGTGGTGACCTCACTGTGTCGTACTACATATATAGAGTGTGATGTGTGCGACCTCACTTTGTCGAACTACATATACAGGGTGGGATTCGTGCGACCCCACCGTGTAGTACTACATATATAGTGTGTGATTTGTGCAACCTCACCTTGTCGTAATACGTATAGTGTGATGTGTGCGACCTCACTTTGTCGTACTACATATACAGAGTGGGATTCTTGCGACCCCACCGTGTCGTACTACATATATATCGTGGGATGCGTGGTGACCTCACTGTGTCGTACTACATATATAGAGTGTGATGTGTGCGACCTCACTTTGTCGAACTACATATACAGAGTGGGATTCGTGCGACCCCACCGTGTCGTACTACATATATAGTGTGTGATTTGTGCAACCTCACCTTGTCGTAATACGTATAGTGTGATATGTGCGACCTCACCGTGTTGTACTACATATATAGAGTGTGATGCGTGTGACCTCACCGTGTTGTACTACATATATAGTCTGATGCGTGTGACCTCACCGTGTCGTACTATATATGTATCGTGTGATGCGTAGTGACCTCACCGTGTCGTACTACATAAATAGAGGATGATGTGTGCGACCTCACCTTGTCGTACTACATATATAGAGTGTGATGCGTGGCGACCTCACCGTGTGCCACTGGTCGTCGTTGTACTTCTTGCGGCTGCGCAGGCTGACCTTCCTCTTTCCTCCGTCCAAGAGAAGCAGCAGGTGGCCGTCCAACACGCTGAGTGACATCACCGCTCCGCCATGTTGGCCGTCGGCTGCGTACAGCACCAAACCGTCAGACGAGTTGATCCTCAACGCCATGGAAATGTGAGGCCTGAACAAAGAGAGAGGTGATTGAATATTAATTTTTCATATTAACATTTCAGAACATCTAAGTCGGCACTTTATACTTTTATGAGCCAGTTTGATTGTACTGTGGTTTATATTCTTAAATTTCCTCTGCCCAGCAAATAGAAAATAAGCCTATTTTAATTCAGATCGGAACAATGTAACAATTGATTTGATTTTTTTGGCCTCTCGTACTGTAGCAAAAAGCCTACATTTCAATATAAATAGTATAAATCTACATCCATCATGATATTATTCTTTATATAGCCTGTCACCATTGTGAGTTTGTGTTTCCTGTTTCCTGTCCCTTGTCTTGTGTGGTTTTACCACCTGTCTTGTGTACGATTGTGTGCCCAGCCCTGATGTGTCCCTTGTTAGTCCTCGTTTGCCTTGTCTATGTAGTGTCTGTGTTTTCCCTTGTCTGTTGTCGGATTCTGGCTTTATGTCAGTTGTAGTGTTCCTGTTGTTATTTCCCTTGTGGGGATCTTGTGGATCATTTACCAAGTAAGTGTTGTCCTGCCTGGAATAAATCTCTTTAAACTGCGTTTGGGTCCAATTCAACCTCTCAATTGTTTTAAAACGTGCTGTTGGATGGTGAACATCCAAGACTTAGTCAAAAAAATCGACAACTTCTCAGTCCCTCCATCCCTTTCTGCTAAAGCCCAGAACCCTCTCCGAACCCCCTCCCCCTACGAGGGAGAATGAATACTGAGCAGTGATTGACAAGCAGTTAGACACCCCACGCGGTCGCTTATGGGGGCATTGCGTTTGCAAATCCCACTGTGGGCTGTAGGGGGAGCCAGAGGAGCGGACCTGCTTCATGTATTTCTACTGGAACATAGGCTCAGTTTCAGCAAATATGACAGGAAGTTAGTTTGCAAGTCTTACCTTTAAGCACCTTTAAGCGCAATAAACATGGACAAATATTTGACATGAACCTTTCCCATATAACCGGTCAATTAAACCTTACCGGTCATTTGAACGGGCACCAATTCTTTCTAGTCGGAAACACTGCAGAACAGCCAAAGCCACAAAACACTAAAACACTTTTTTTTTTGTGGCCTCAATAGGAAAACAGAAGTGTTGGCAAACAGCTCTGTGTTTCCCACACTCAGTCCTTTTAGCTCTGCTTTGGGCTGCACCACAGCTGGAGGAAAATAAAGGGCTTTCTAGCTGCTTATTTAGATTTTTAAAACTAAACCACAAGGTGAAAAGTTGAAGAGGTTAACAGTGTTTGTGATATTTCTCCTTCACAGTAGACATTCAGAATTAGCTTGTAATTCCGCCGGAAATTGCTTTTTCTAAATTGTTCTACAGAATAACATATTAGGCACAGTAGAGCCCAAAGCTTAACATCAGCATGCTTACATCCTTACAATGACAATGCTGACATGCTGATGTTTGGCAAGTTTAATATTAACCATGTTTATAACCATGTATATAATCTCAGTGCATGCTAACTTTGCCAATTATGTTGACAAAGTCAACTGAGGCTGATGTTTCTTGTGTTGCAGGGGGTTTGCAATAAACTATTCTTAATTATATCTAAAATGTTGACTTGATCGTGGCGCGGTAAAAAAAGTCAGAGTATCACATAAGTAATTACAATCCAACTTGAGGCAGATATGACTACAAAATTTCATGACAAACACAAGATATTTCAGTCAGGACAAAAGTAGTGGGCTTCCAGCAGGAGCCAGCAGGACTAAACAAAACAAAACACATTATGTAAATATATATATATCTCAAAATCCTTAACTCAAAATATCTTATGACCAAAAACATTTTTTTTTTTTAAATAAAGCAAAGCGTAGATACATAATCAAGTTTTCTGCATGAGGGAAACTTTTCTCCAAAAGAGTGTAAACTTTATCTAGAGTTTGCGTTCCTACTCACATGGAGCTGAGTGGGCGGGGCAGAGCGTCGTATCTATGGTAACTGTGTGTGGAGCCGCTGAAGTGCGTTGCCCCGGCCTCCCGGTTCGACGGCTCGCCCTGACACCACTCCCTGGTGTTACGGCTACGAGATCCCGACGGCTTCTTCTGCTTTCCCTGAGAGACACAGAAAAGGGACACTCATTATTTTTCTTTATTTGTTTGTATGTGTGTGTATATGTGTGTGTGTGTGTTTGTGTGTGTGTGTGTGTGTGTGTGTACCCTGGGCTTGCTGCTCTGCTTGGGCTGGGCAGCGGCGATCTGCTGAGGTGTTTTGGCGGCGGGACATTTTAGAGGGACGTTAAAGTTGTCTTGCGCTTTCAGCAGGTTCAGAACCATCTGAGGACTGGTTTCCCTGAAGAGAGACCAACACATGTTCAACAGAAAATGTACTCAACAGCAGATTTTAATATGTCAATTATACATCACCTCCTTCTGTACTGATGCTCAGACAGCCAGACACAATTACCCAATGCTTTAAAAAGGTCTTTCATTTAATTTCATATATTTGCTCTCGCCTGTTGTAGACATTTATAAATTACAAGTGAGAGGATAAATTCATTGTTAGTTTTAGGGGAATCGATGATCCAATAAACAAAATGTTTCCATTCATATACACTATATATGGCGATTTCTTCAACTTCAATGTAAGAATGCAGATACTGTTAAAAAAAACAGGGTTTATGGGGGATAAAACTGGAGTTTATGAAATGTAACTTCTGCAACAAAAATGATTCCCCCTGTAAGACGTCAAATAGAAAAGTTTTTGAAGTAAGCTGTGCTGGGGGGCGGGTCTCTGTAAATTATAGAGTGATGTAAAGATCCCAGAGATAACAGTTATTGTATTATTACAATATATATAAATGAATTGTTGCTTGGCCTGCCCTCTCGTCTCACCTCCTGATGAAAACATTTCTGATACATCCGGTGAGATTGCTGAGGCTTTGGTTGGGGATTCCTCCCAGGAAGGTGCTTCCCTGTGAGGTCATCAACCCCCGCCTGCTGTCCAGCCGGATGCTCTCCTTGGCTTTCTCCAATACGTCGTCCATGTACACACGCAACCTGGAGGGTGAGCAATCACACAATCAGCACCAATTTCAGCAATGCACGCTGCTTCTTCACAACAGTTGTACTAGGGATGCCCCCCCCCCATCTGCCAATACCGCGTCCCATTCCAGACAACACTGTTTTTTTGTTTAAAATAACTGCGTAAACAAATAACTTCAATATCTCTTAAGCTTAACTCGTTTAACTCAAGTGCAGCAAATTATTAATTATCGCAGTTCTCTTTAGGATCCCAGCCAAACTCCAACCAAAGAATAACAAACAGGGAAAAATTGTTTTAAGTTCCCCACTGGATAACCAAAAACTAAACTTAGTGACACCTCTTGAGATTGAATTTTTGCTTCTCTTATTGTGTTTATAGATGTCGGCTCCAGGGAACAAAGGCCTAAAAGGGTGGTTATTTGGTGGAATTGCGGAAGAAGTGTGGAGAGAAATGGTGACTACGGAAGACGGACAGACAGTGGTTTGTGGCAGGGCCATCTTGGTTTGAAAGTAGCGGCATCCAGGCAGTCCAGCTGTGGCGCTGGGCATGTCTGATTAAAGGTGTTGATCACTGCAAGCTGATTTAATCGCAGGTAAATGGGTTAAATTCCGATGCCCAATTGTCTTCAAAATGTTAAAACCGGCTCTGATTCTAATGCTGTGATCAGGTAACCCCTAGTTTGTACCAAGGTCCAAGAACAGCTGAGAACTGTATGTGGATCTCTACAGAGCAGCAGTCCTCTTACCCATTGATGTTATTGTAGAATGCAATGTTGTGGCTGCTGTCATCGTTGTACGTCTTCTGCGTCTTTATCTCACGGTTTCCAGCTCTCACCACAACGTAGCCGTCGTGCAAAAACACCTGACACACTCCCTCCTGTAAACAAACGGCAACCAGAGGTTAGGACACAAGATGCAGGAAGATGATGAAAACATTGGAGAAGATACTTTTACAATGTATTGATGTGAATAAGAGAAAAGGCTCGTCCCACCTGATCATGGTGATAGAACATGAGTCCCTCCTTCTGCTGTGTTCTGAAGCTGAAGCTGGTGTAGAAGTTGTTCATGAGGGTGGGTATGTTTGTCAGAGCCATGTCCAGATAACTCTCACCTGAGAAATGAGCCTCACGAGCCACCTGCATGAAAACGCAACATACTGCAATATTGTCTGTGTTTAAATGGATTTTGAATTCTATACATCAGAACAAAGTCAGAATTAAATTCATATTAGCACCTTCTTTGTTTTAAGTTATTCAACAATATCCAAAGAAACAATTAGTCTGCTAACATTCATTTGGATGCACACTCTTTAATTTCCAAAGACCCAACAATTATAGTAATTCCCTCCAGATTCTTGGTAGGCGGTGTCTGATGGGGCCAGTTGATGGGGGGGGGG
>NC_048413.1:4692576-4701324 GCF_013103735.1 Etheostoma cragini | reverse complement strand
CAGTTAAGACATTGGAAGATGTAATAGATGATTTGTTATAGAAAGTCTATAAAAAGCCATAATACTGTCTTTGTGTAACTTATGAATGGAATTATAGTGAAAATAAATGATTCCACATTACACATGCTGGGGACCCCCTGGAACCTCCTCAAGGACCTAGGACCTTACTTTGCGAACGATACAATAGGTCTGAACGGTGAATAATTTTTAAATCAAAATCCAGATTTGATAGAATGCAATTAGCTGATCGTGAAAATCGTTATAAATCAAATGTGCAATATTTAGTTGAATATTTGATGTAACATTTGGTTTAAAATTTTTAATTCCTCTTTTAATTATTATAGTTACTGTTTTTTAAGATAAATGCTGTAACAATGTTTCATATCACACACTGTTTACTGAAATGTCCAGTTTTAGTGGATTTTTCATTTTTTTTGATTAACATGATGGTAGAAGGTGCTGTTAAACTGAGGCAGATCAGACATTTCAGGAAAGTACTGATATTTTTTATTGGAATAATTTTAATAATTATAACTTTTGTGATAAATGTTCAGTGTTTGACTGTTCAATGTTCCATGCTTATTAAAATAAAAACACGTATTTCTGGCAGTTCATATCCATGTTCTCATCACTGAAGGTTTGATGGTGTCTTATGTTTTAATGCTCCATGACCTGTTTGATCTGTTACACAGTGAATATTGAACTTTAGCTAGCCTTTAGCTAAAACAGAAATTGCAAATGGAATGGTAATCCCAATGTTTTCTTACCAGAAGGTCACTGTTGCAGCCAAAGCTGACTCCAGAGCTGGTGACCCTCTTAAGGTCGATGTGAGAATTCTGGGCCTTGACGTTCCTGAAGCAGCCCTTCAGAGAGCCCTGCTTCGGAAACAGAGCCTTCAACCTGAAAAGAGACCCAATCAAACATCCTGACAGACAGCTCTTTCTAAAGTCATCTAAATATGTTTTGTTTATACGGTACGGTAACACTGCTATGTTCTTCTTCACAAAGGAAACAAATGTCAGACTGACTGACTGACATATGTTCTGCATTCTCTTTAGAAAACATTTAGGTTTTATGTCTCATGATGCATCTCTAGAAGTGTTTTATTCAACTTTTGTTTTTGTTAAAAGGATAAGAAATTCCCAATACTCTACACAATGGAATTGCAATACCTCTAAAATCCCAATAAATGAATATCGCAATACCAATCCAACTGGTTACCCATGTAATTGTACAGGGACTAAAAAAACAAGTTTACTACTCACTTTTCAGGCATCTTGTTCTCTGGTACTCCTCCCAGGTAGTAGTTACTACTAAACAAGGGGAGGCTCTGTGTATACTGGAGGGTGAAGAGCTGGTTGCGGTTGTTTCTCACCACAGCACGGTTCAGGCTGTATAGGATGATGATCTCCAGCTACACAGTTGACAACATGAAATGGTTATTCTCTCCTTATGTTTCAGCCATTTGACCTTCTAAAGATCCATATTCCTTCAACAGGGATAGGATGCATAGAAAATGTCTAATCAATTATAGGAAAGCCAAAGGCAGACTCACAGCATTGGGTTCGGCATCGCTGATCTTAAGTAAATCGGATGAAGGCTCTTTAGGGTCGACTGTCAACAGATCACCACTGAAGTCATAGAAAACCTTGAGTGTGCCCTTAAGCACCGCCAGACACAGGAACTGACTCTGATGGAGGCGAGAGACACGGAGGAAACACTGAGAAAGAGCTTCCAGCCTTTCTTGGTCATATTTTAACCATACAGCAGACAATATGGTAATAATCATACATATTGCTATTATGTCACCTTTTTTAAAATGTTGTCTAACTGAGTCAGGCGGGGAGGGGATATGTTGATGTTGTAAAGTGTATGTTTTTTATGTTGTTCCCAAAAAACCAATCAAATAAGAAGAGAAAAAACCAGAATAACAACACAAAGAAAGCAAAAGGTGACAGAAATCCAGCCTAAAATGTATGAACAGAGCAATGCTGGAATTGGAACGTGGTTGATAAAGACTAAGGTTAATATAATACCATGTTGGGAATGCTGTAATGCATTAATAATCCAATAACAAGTAAACACCTGAGAGAATAATGAAGGAGTAAAGTCTTTACCTCCCTCTGCAGCAGGAGCAGAATTCCGTTGTGTGAGATCAGTTTGACTTCCTGTTCGAAGCGCTGTATGCGAGATGTTTCATCAGTTAAAAGGATCTCAGCAAAGCCGGTTCCATCAAAGTATGCTGCGTCATTCACCCAGGCCTGAGTCAGCGCCTGCTTGGACCTGATTTTAGCCATTTCAATCCATTATGAATCACAAAGAAGATGGAAAACAGAAAATATGTGTGTTGAGTGAGTTTACTCAACAGTAATTATAGGAAATATATAGGGAAAAGAAAACATAAACAGACTAGAGGTTATTTACCTGGCCTTTAAAAAAAATCTGAGACAAGAAAGAAAAGGGCAACATCCCCCAAAAGATTTAAAAAAAAAAGATATCATATGCTGTTTGCACTGACCTGCCACAAGGTACGTCCTTTGTGGTGTTGAGTTGGAAGATGTTTTCAAAGTTATAAAGACTGAGAACTTCCTCATTGAGTGTGTCAAGCTCAATACAGCCCTTAAAGTTAGGCAGGGCGAGTTGGGAGGGGGGCTAAAAAAGAAACAAGAATAAAGATAAGCATCAGTAAATGTTCTAATTTACAAAAACACAATCCTCTTGGAAATCAGAAACATCTTTGAAAAAATGCTTTGTGTTCTCTAAATTGTCTTATTTCTGTCCGTCTCTTTTACAAGTGTCGTTCTTTTATCTTCCATCCCTGGAATGTGTTTCATTAGGCCCCCTGTTGAATATCTTTGCTGATAAGCTTACTGGCCTATAGGTAAGCCAGCCAATAAGGTAGCCATCCACGAATTTCGTTAAGCTTAAGGATTCAATTGGCCACAAGTATGTTTAACATTGAAATGTAAACAGCTTAGGTCAGCCATTATATTCTAATTGTGTATGCAAATGAATTTTACACATTAGTAGCGGTCCTTAGCCTAAAGAACATTGAAGACCCCTGCTCTTTAGATTAAGGTTATTTTTATTTTTATTAACTGTTAGCAGCCCTAGTGTTTTTTAGTATTATCTTTTTTGAGTTGCACACACAGTCTAATTATTCCAGTATGAACGTAAAATGGAAGAGTAGCAATGTACTTCAATAAGGGTTTTTCTTCCTGACTGAGCTCAAACCCCCAAATAAGAAAACAACACAGCCCTCTGTGAATTTACTTTGAAAGTACTTGGGTATCCTCCCACGTAAAAAACTGTATCGTCGGTCGAGAGGTTGAGCAGCCCCTGATCTCCTCCAGCCTCCACTTCGGCATTGACTGCTTGATGCCCCTCAGTGGCTTCGGAAGACATGGACATCTGACCGTACTGGAGGATCCTGCATTCAGCCGCACAGATAACACGTAGTCATTCATACAGAATAATGAGAGGATACAGGGAAACACATGCCGTGGGATGAACAGACCTGAGCACACAAGGAACTAAACTGAATAGAGTCTTGCATGTAGTAGAGGACTCCATAGTTCCACTGGGACACTTCAACACGCACATTGGCAATGCCAACTGGAGAGGTGTGATTGGATTAAACCCCAGCAGTTGTTTGCTGTTAGACTTCTGTGCTAGTCATGGATTGTAACAAACACCGTTCAAACATAAGGATGCTCATATGTGTTACGTGCTACCAGAGCACCCAAGGCCCGAAGACCCATGACTGATTTTGGGATTGTATAGTCTGATCTGAGAACGTATATTTTGGACTCTAAAGTGAAAAGCTGTCAACTGATCACCATCTGTCCAGACTCTAACTACAGTCTACACAGCAGCAGTTCATGTAGACCAGACTCTAAATACAGTCTACACAGCAGCAGTTCATGTAAACCAGACTCTAAATACAGTCTGCACAGCAGCAGTTCATGTAGAACAGAGTCTAATTAGTTTTGCTTGAACACAGTTAGGTAATATTAGTATAGTTACTGTTCTACTGCAACTTGCTTACAATATACAGGTAGAAGACATGTATATATATATATGATTGATTATAGTATTTCAAGATGTTTTATTTATTTATTTATACCATACAACCCTCTTGTATACAGTATTTACTATTTACAGAAACATTACAGGCTGCTGGAAGAACAGGATTTTCCATTCCAACTTCTTTTTATGTGTGCTTGTGTGTGTGTGTGTTAGTGTGCAAGTGTTTTTTAGTGTGAGTGTGTGTGTGTGTTTGTGCGTGTGTGTGTGTGTGTGTGTGTGTGTGTTTTACCTCTCCAGCACTACGCTGTTGAAGTTTCCATCAGACTTGACATCTTCACCCATAAGCACCTCAGCAGTTTCTCCTCCAATGTTGAAGAACCAGCGGAGTTTCTTCCCCTCCAACGCCATGCCCAGGAACTCTTTACTGGACTACAAATACCAGATAGAGAGAGCAATGAATGACATAAAACCAATACTGTCCAGTCCATACTGAATCACGTTTCAAACTAAGAATACACACAGGACTGCACTACTGTACCAATCAAATGCACAAATGCTCAGAGTGGGACAGAGATCCTTAAATAAACAATTTCACTGTTAAAACAAGAATCAAAAACAAAATTTGAAATAATAAACTCAAAAAAACCAAACTGAAATTAAAACGATGATTATATGAAATAATGAGCTTCGTGTTGCTGTACTGATACTTACATCCTTGTTGCCGAGGTAGAAGATGAACTGCTGCTTGCTCTTTTCCTGTCGCCTGGTTCGTGTCGCCTCCGGCAGAGTGATGTAGAACTTCAGGGAGGTGTAGGCAGCCAGGTCGGCCACGTTAGGGGGAGTACGCACCTGAACACCGGACTCCCCATTAAACTTGACCGACACACTCACCTGGATGGATGGCGGAAAGATTAAATATTACAAGCTTCTGGAAGTAAAAGGTTTTCAATTCCAACTTCTTTCTACGTGTGTGTGTGTGTGTGTGTGTGTGTGTGTGTGTGTACCTTGCTGGCAGCGTTGCGCGCCTGCTGTATGAGCTGCCGGATGCGGCTGATGTTCTCAGAGATGTTTGGCATCTGTGCCGAGTGATTCTGCAGTTTATCCAGCTTCTTCATGAGCAGAGGAATAGTCTCACCCAGTACGTGCACTATAGAGAGACAATGAGAGTAAGCGACTCACAGTGCACTTAGATAATGCTACTGAATATGGTATCTGGCATATCACACTATTACATGTTTTTTTTCATTAGGGCTGCAACTAATGATAACATTTAGTATCCAGTAATCGGATTCATCATTTAAAGCTAAAGTGTGTAGTTTCTGTCTCTGCCAAGAGGAACTATAAGTACTGACAACAACACTATCGGCGCGTCCACATGATACAAGCCTTCTGTGATCACGCAAGAACATAGTAATAACGAGAAATAGTTGTGTGGAGCTTTCTAGCAAACCACTTGATAATGGCTTGAATGTAACAGATGTTTATTAGTATCAAAAAGTCAAGCACCAAAGTGTTCAGAAAATAGTGAATCAATATTTCCCAGATCACGTCTATAAACTACAAATTTTCTCTGCTCAACAGTCCCAACCCAAAGATATTTAATTTAGGGTTCAAAATGCTAATGAAGCCACCATCTAACTGGCAGTAGACAGTTACAGTCAAAGACTGATATGTCTATGAATCATATGGTAAGAACAAGAACAAACAAATAAAAACTGTGGGTAGCAACCAGCTACTGCAGCTACTAAATATTTTTGGTGACATTCAAAAGCTCCTACCAGTCTTGTTAGCCTCCATCAGTGCGTTGTTGATGTCATCGTTGGTTGCGTTGGCGTCGCCGTAGGCCTGCTGCCATTGGTCCAGCTGCTCTTTAATGGGACGCAGGGCATCGTTGACTTGTGTTGCCGTGACATTCGCCAGATCCGCCGCTTGCTTTGCCTCGCCGATCTCCTGACTCACATCTGTTCATTGCAAAAAACAGAGGATGAAATAGATTTTTATATAGATACAGAGATGGATAAAATGAATCTGGGCTCGGATTATTAATATCACTACTTCCACATTTTTAAAAGCATGTTGTAGAACAGTATTAAATTATTTATTGTGTATTCATTTAACACAGTATTCATAACTTCTGAAACTAGAACAAGTTTTGTTTCTACTAGTTTTCATCTTATGAATAAAAAGAGAAAGCTAAGTCTGGAAAACATTTTTTGGTCACATGGTTATTTTGACTGATGCAATATGATTCACAATATTGGAGGGAATGATCATTTTTGTATCAATATTCTCATTTTCATTGAAAAATAATAATTTGCAAGGACCTGTACCAAACAAGATGTTTTCTGTAGTCTGTAGACTTCATTCAGAATGCTTTGACACGTATTTTTCCTTTAACAAATATTGCGCCCCCCTGTAATTTGGATATTGCACTAGTCCATATTGCGATTTGGATAAAATTGCGATTTATTGTGCAGCCCTACTCTGGTGCATGTGGTTTTTGTAAAGGATTTTAGAGTTAACCAGTAGCCCCCTTGCTCCTGAAGCACCAACCTGAAGACTCTGCTCATTCAATGTGATGTAAGTAGTGTGTTGAGTGTGCATACTTGTGGTAAAGTTGAGGTTGTTCTGAACCATGTCCAAGTCCTTCATCACAGCAGCCTGTTTGGTTCTGGTGTCATCCAGTATCCTTTGAGCGTCTTCCAGCTGTGGCTTCAGTTCTGCGCAGCAGAAACAGAACAACGAACAAAACATCCAAGGTGAAGTCTCTACTTTTAATTGATTTTATAACATCCCTTAAAATTATTTGCTTAGAGGATTACAGTGAATTAAATGGTTTGTGTTGTTTACCGTTGTTGAGATCATCATTTAGCTTTTCCACTTGGTCCTTCAGACCCACGCTGTGGTTCCTCAGAGATTTTGCAATCTGACCCAGATCCTGGTCCTTTATGTTCTACAAACACACGCACGCACACACACACACACACAAACACACAAACACACACACACACACACACACACACACACACACACACACACATTTTATCAACTGATTTAAGTCTGCATACAGCAGGCCTTCATAATATTATGAATATCCCTCTGTTCTCAAAGGCATAAGTAACGTCCTTGCAATTCAAGGTGGCCGCCTATGATAAGAGACCGACCACAGTACTTTGCTAGCCATATAGCCCTCACTCATGCATGCACACACACAAACACACACACACACCATTATTACAAGCCTGTTGTTAGGCAGTTTTCATTTGTGCATGCTTGTGCGCTCACAAGGCAAAAGAATGAACATGCCCATGGGTCTTGTACCTCCAGAGTAGCGTTAGCAGCTTTGTCGGCCATCTTGGCAGCCTCCTCTGCCTCCTTGATGCTGTTGATGATGTTGTTGTAGGCTTTTGTAACATCCACAAACCCACCCTTCTTGGTTTCTGCAACCAAACTGCCGACAAACAAATGCAAGATCTTTACTGACCTCTGATATCTCCTACCTGGTGAGTGCCCAGTAGTGAGGCTCTTCTACCAGATTATATTATATATGCTGTATACTGTATATATATCTATATATATATATATAGATATATATTTATATATATATCCATATATAATATGCAGTTGGAGCTAAGCACATAACGAGTCTCTTACCTGGACAGGTTCATGGCTAAAGCGTTGAGCAGCTCAGCATGTTTCTCTGCTTCCTCCACCAGAGGAATTTTCGAGTCGGCCAACGCTAAGTGCTGGACTTTCTTTGCCAGCGGTGTCCTGGCGCCGTCCAGCTGGGCCGCCAATCGCTCATACTCCTGAGAAAGACGTTTAAAGGGTTAGAGATGTATAACGTACAACCGCAACATCTCCAGCTTGATAGAAATGATTGTTGCACGTCGCCAACTCTGCTGGCACCATCAATGACAGCAAAATGCCCCAAAAAAAACTTTAAAAAACTTTTTACTGATCCCAGTTCCACAGGAACTCTGTGCGTAACAGTACAACCAGTGAAGCTGTTTTATTCATAGTATACATATGACACAGGCCCATGAGACTAAACCCTAACCCTAACCCTGACCCTGTTTAATAATTGACCCTAATCCTACACTAACTTGAAAAAAATATGTTACTCAGCCAACCTAAACTCCATGTTATTAGAGTGTGAAGAGTAGGTGGAGGTGTTCTGACCTCTTTAGAGTCGTGCAGCATGGGCACCACGTGGTTGACCTGCGCTATATCATCTTCAGCCATGTGTAACTGCTCGGTCACCTCCTTCTGCTTCGACAGCAGCTCCCCTATCCTCCTCTGAGAGTGAGAGAGAGAGAGAGAGAGAGAGAGAGAAAGAGAGAGAAAAAAGGAGGGAGGGAGGGAGATAGGGAGATGGAGAGGGGGAGGGAGAGAGAGAGAGAGAACATGAGAGACAGAGAGAGACTCAATATCACTTTTCATAGAACTGGAACTGTTTTAGTTTTTTTAAAGTGGCACACATTTATAGAAAATGTGTATTGTATTTATACAATAAAAATTAAAACAAGTGAAATACAGAACGAAGAATGAATAGAGAAAATCTATCCTATCCCATAAATCCTATATTTCTAAGCAGATTTTCTGTATCCAGTCCTTCTGCTCCCCCCACCCTGTTACTGTTGGTTTCCAGGCCCTTCTACTCCCCCCTCCCTGTTATTGTTGGTTTCCAGGCCCTACTGCTCCCCCCTCCCTGTTACT
>NC_048413.1:4642977-4692476 GCF_013103735.1 Etheostoma cragini | reverse complement strand
CCTTACTGCTCCCCCTCCCTGTTGCTGCTGGTTTCCCAGCCCTACTGCTCCCCCCTCCCTGTTACTGTTGGTTTCCCAACCCTACTGCTCCACCCTCCCTGTTAATGCTGGTTTCCCAGCTCACCTGGTTATCCTCCAGCATCTTCTCATTGACGTTATTGATCTCTGCGGCTTTGGCTGTGTTGTTCACCCCTTGGTTCAGGGCGTCTCGGAGCTCCATCATGTAAGCGTGGAAGCGGGACAGGCGCTCTCGGATCCCCTGGGCCAAATTGCTGTTTTCTCCCTGAAGACCCGCCAACTCCTTGCTAACACGCTCCAACACTAGCAGGGAACAGGAGGGAACAAAGGGGTCATCAGAGATATCTTTTACTTTTACTTTTTTGTTAGGGTTACTTTGCAATGGGTCAGTTTAGTTAGTATGCTTGGCAAATTCCATAAGACCCAGTTTTTAATCTTTTACTTATTTTGTAACCTCCCCATAATCTTTTTCTAAACCTAACTGTCCTGTTAGGTTTAAGACGCCAAAAGTTTTTGTTTTTGACGCCAAGGACAATTGGCGTCAAAAAGTGACTCCAAGTGTCCTGACGAAGTTCCTCTAAATATGATGCCAAAATGTTAGACGCAAGTCAAAAAGCAAAACCAAATGTCCCGAACAAGAGCGTCAAAAAATGACATCAAAGCTCTTGACCCAGAGCGTCAAAAAGTGACACCAAAGGTCCCGACCCAGAGCGTCAAAAAGTGACACCAAAGTTCCAGACCCAGAGGGTCAAAAAGTGACACCAAAGGTCCCGACCCAAAGCGTAAAAAAGTGACACCAAAGGCAGCGACACAGAGGGTCAAGAAGTGATGCCAAAGGTCCCGACCAAGCATGTCCAAATATAACCCTGTAGGTGACTTTTTGCGCCATTAAGAAACGCCAAAGACAGCTGACCACCTGCGTTGCTTTTTGATGTGATGAGAGGGAGAATGTGCATAACCTTGTTTATCAGTCAATGGTGTGTCTCCATCAGTATTACCACAGGACGGACAAACGCAGGTTTGTTTGTCTCAGGGAGTAGACTTACATTTGTTTGCCTCGGTCTTCTCTCTGTCAGCCACTTTCTTCTGTCCCACGAAGCTCCGGTACCTCATCTCCCTCAGCATGGCCTGCACCTCCCTCATCTTCCTCTCCCTGTCGCCGTCGTCCTGCCCTGCCTCCGTGTCATTCAGCGAAGAGTGGTTTGCCATGTTCATCAAGTCTGTAGAAATGTCAAAATGTAGTAAATATTCACTTTATTGTGTGGTAACACCTGCATTATGTATTAAATGATTGTTGTTTAAATTCGCCCCCCGTTCACATGCGGCTATTAAGACTGCCAGTTTGTATTAACACTGACAAAAGAATGTCAGTGCACACAGAAGATAGAGAGTTAGCTGACTGTGAGGAAATATTAACTAAATTTGACAAAAGTGCATTGGATTAGCATCACTTAATATACCTTTAATCTGTCACATTATGTAATCAGACCTGAACCCCCTTACAAAACGGTTGCACTATTTGATGAAAATGTAAATGTAACATTTTGGTGCATTATGTCATAACCAACAAAAATGGATGTATTCATTCATTTCTTATAACATTGTCATCTTTATTTTATGAAATTCTAGCGTAAATTATGGTGACTCAAAATTTGTTTTAATACTTGTTCAGTGGATTCAAATTAGTTTTCATTGGTCAAAACACATCACATATTCGGTTTTTATTACAACATGCGCCAGATTATGACATTATAATGCGGCTGTGATTACATAATGAAGTCTGAATGTATTATATCTTGACATTTTATTTTATAATGTGTTGTTACAAAGCAGCAAAAATCAACTCTCTGACACAAGTTATAAAAAAAGAATTATTCCAGGCTTAGAAGACACCTCATCCTCTGAAATCACACTGGTACTTTCAAATGGATGCTATTCTGCTAAATAACTTACTGGTTTATCTTCGTGTGACAGGTTAGTATTTGGAACCTTTTTATTTTTTCATGACCCTCTCATGATGTGTTATTTTTATTAGAAACATAACTTAACTAAAACTGAAATGTTTCATTTTTAATGTCAATGTGATTTTACTTCATAGATACACACCAAAACATTATATTTTCTTACATGTAGGCGAATGAAAAAAATCACTTGGGTTTCTGTCTCAGCATCTCATATTATTGGAAGTTTTTCCTTGCCACTGTTGCACTAGATGCTTTTAATTGATTGGTAATGTAGTCATTGCCCTCTGTCTTACTGTTTAAATCCAGGGTCATGTTGTGAATGGAGGACAGCAGGTCCTCAGCCCTCTGGTGTGTGTTAGTGGTACTGTACCGCAGGTCACCGACCCTGGCGATCATCCCTGACACCTGGAAAGAACAACATAACACGCTCAGTTCTACATGGAAACACACATTTATAATAGGCTCAGTCCATGCTGATGAAGGAGTATTACAGAAGTCTTTCAATAAAGATTGTGTGTTTCAGTGTTTGTGGTCGTCATCTGTGACCACACCTTGCCCTGCAGCTCATCAATGTCGTCATTGATGTTCATGATCTCCGCCTCCATCATATCGGCCCGACTCCTGCTGTCATCCAGCGTACTATTGTAGTTCTCTATGGCACGCTAGAACCATGGGAAAATGAGTTTATTATAAAAAAAGTAATGACACCAACAGTCTTACAGGCTTGAGTTACATCGTGTGTATCTCTGTGTGTGTGCGCATCTGTGTGTGTGAGAGAGAGTGTGCGTCTGTGAACTTGTGAGTGTGTGTGAGTGTGTGTAGGTGCGTGTGTGTGTGTGTGTGCACTCACAGCAATGTCCTCCACAGACTCGTTGAGACTGTGAAGCTGAGCCCAGGCCATGGAGCTGGCGTTGAGACTGCCCAACTGACTGGCTACTGAGCTGACGTTGGCGTTTATTTTGTCCAGATCCTCCAACAGGACGATGACACAGCTGTCACAAGCTGCAAGAAAACACACAGACACACACACACACGCAGTTTTTGAATTTTCTGGTATTTTCTCTCTCTTTTAAGCACATTTAAATGTATCATATAAAGACATTCAACACACAGATTTATCAATTGCTGTCAACCCGTATGTGTGAGTGTGTGTGTTTTCTTACGTTCACAGTGCATGCCATTTTGGTGCTCTACAGGTACGCTGTATTTGTGTGAGCAGGTGTCACACTGTTTTCCTGTCATCCCGTCAGGACAGCGGCACTCTCCTGTGCGAGGGTCACAGCGACCTCCTCTGCAGCTGCACTCTAGAGAGAAGAAGGCGTGGAGCAGAACCGGCGGTCCCCTTTTAATAAGCATCCTCAGTGTGATTTAATAATGACAGCAGCAACCGCAAGTCAACGATAAAGGCTAACATCGGATATCGCGACTAGGACTCTTCATGCTACAAAAACTAAAATGATTGGTTCTGCTAGTCACTACAGCTACTATTAATATGACTGCTGTGGAAACTATTTACTAAGTACTTTGACAAACAGTAAAGTACAATAAAATTATAAATAACATAATGCACCACAATATTAAAAATAATCAAAGAAGAAATCAGTTTAACCTGAGCATACATTTTAAAATAAATAAAGACTAAAGTCTACAAAAGTAGAACATTTCACTAGATGACATTGCTGCACCTGTATCCAACACATCTGAATCTGAACGCCCAAGAATATTAATTTGTTGATTTTTCTATACTACAGACAAAGGTATAGCTCTCATCTGGAAGAAACAAAATGGAGGCAGCTGCAATCAGTGCTTGGATCAAAAATATGGTGCAATGGAAGTCCATGGTAAGATTAACATTTATATTAAAAAACAAATTGGGGGTGTATGAGAAAATCTGGAAACCAAATTCTGTTGTGGACAGGGGGGTTGTGATAAGTTGTAATTGTAATCGCATTAAAAAAAATCAATAAAAAGTATACAAAAGTACAGTACGTAGGGGCGGCTGTGGCTCAGTGGTAGAGCGGTTGCCTGCCAACATTCACACTCCGGTGCTGCGCATCGGAGTGTGAATGTGTGTGGATGTTTATCTGATGAGCAGGTGGCACCTTGTACGGCAGCCTCGGCCACAGTGTATGAATGTGTGTGAATGGTGAATGTATCCTGAATGATATAAAAGTGCTTTGAGTAGTCGTTAAGACTGAAAAAGCTGCTATATAAATGCAGCACATTTACGCTGTGTAGTGGTCATGCAAGCACTCACTCTTGCATCCGTTGGGTCCGTAATCCCAGTGTCCGGGGGCGCACTGTTTGCAGCTGGGCCCGTTGACCCCGGGCCGACAGGCGCACTGACCGCTCCGCGGGTCACATGGCTGGACCAGAGCTGCAGAGGCGTCACAGTCACACTGGCGACAGCCGGAGCACGAGTCAAAGCCAAACCTGGCGTCCTGAGATGGAAAACACAATCAGGCCGATTGTCCTGTCCTCAATAGTTCCCGTCCTCAAACAGGGGATGTTTGAGCCAACGTCATACTATTGAGTTCTTCTTGAAATCAAAAGTCATGTTACAGAAATATATTTTACACATCCTTTTGTGGTGTTGAAAGAAACTGGCCCCTGATGCTGTAATAAAAATAAACTATTATGTAAAATATTTCATTCTCACAAGAGGCACGAGATGAAGCTGGTAAAGTTACTTCCTTTTCTGAACAGAAAGGCTCATTGTTGTGATCTTAGAAGCAATATTGCAAGTGTTATCATCTGCCTCTTGTTTGAACTAGAAGCTTCCAACTGTTTTTATCTTGTTTGTAAATGCCGAATTGTATTTCAAATTCATAATTCACAATAACAAAATTTAGGTTGTGACCTTTCTGCCAACCACTTCAAGTTTACATCCATGTCTATCCAGACTCGTATATGCAGTAAGTCTGTGAAGCAATTTAGTACAAATGGATTAAGGATATAGTGCATAGTTTCTAAGACAAAGCATGTCCACATGATAAAAGCCTTCTGCCTAAATTAAATGGACATTTATTAATTTTAAAAAGTTACGCGCCATGCTTTAAATGTACTTTTTAGGAAAACATGGATGTTTCACACACATTTTCAACCCAGCAGCACAGAGGATCAATACAGTCATCACTTCATTATTGTATCCTATTAGATATTTGCACGAAATGTTGTCATAATTAGGAGGATGAGACCTGAGGTCCGGTGTGGAGGATGAAGAACTAGAGCTGTGGTACAGACAAGGGCTGGGCCATAAGGAGGAAATCGGATATCACCATATTCTTGACCAAATACCTCGATGTCCATATTGTGGCGATATTCTATGGTTGACAATTGGTACTTTAAGAAAATATCTTCACACTTAGATTTTAGTTAGATAATCATCATTAATTTAGATATAATGTCTAAGTGGGGAAAAGGCAAAAATAATAGAAGAGCTAGAACAGTCTGGTAAGTACATCACTTTACTGCAATGCAGCATTTAAAACCAGGAAAAGACAACACTCATGTCATATCATGATGTAACGATATCTAAAATCTAAGACGATATGTAGTCTCATATCAAGATATTGACGTAATATCCATATAATGCCCAGCCCTAGTACAGACAGACAAAACTACGTTGACTCTGCAGTGTGTTAATGTCACAGTAAGTCACGACAACGCCGGTAAAGCGGTTGCACGTGTCGTTACACTTTTCAAAACTCAACACAGACAGTGAACTGTGAGGCAATTTCATCTGGCCCAGAAAATCTACAAAAATATCAAAATGTTCTAAGTAAATAGCATAATGGGTTTGGAATTATTTGTACAACTGAAATTCATTTTTTGTTATTACAAAGGGAAAGTACTGAATAAAGGTACCCAACTCCAGGTACCGGTACCCAACCCTAATAAGAAGCTGTGCCGCTCTTACCTCACAGCGGTCGCAGAGCCCTCCGGTGACTCCCGCCTTGCAGCGACACTGCCCAGTGTGAGGGTCACATGACTCGGTGCCACATGGTGAGCAGTTACATTCTGCGTTAACGAAAAGAAAGAAAGAACTTTTTTATTTGCTGATCCAACTTCAAACTTCAACTTTTTGTCTTGCATTCATCACAGCGTCCTAACTTCGGATTCCTTTACTCAATTGAAGCTTTTGCAGCAACATTTCACAGGCTTTTCCCCATGGACAGTTAAAGAAATGGACCAACAGATCCCGTCGCTCTGCATGGAGACCAGTGAAGTCTATTAGAAGCATAGACAGTTAAAGTAATAGACCAACAGATCCCATTGCTCTGGACGGTGACCAGTGAAGTCTCTTAGAAGCTCTTTTCCGGTCATGGCTGACCGTTACTGCGCAGTCTCCAACTGAGCTTGAAGACGTAGATGTGACATCAGCAACCTGTCTGAAAGTTGAAGGGGGGGGGGGAGACAGGCAGACAAACACACACACACTACACTACACACAACAGTGAGTATGGCCGGTCCGCAAACAGTAATGGCAATGAGTGTGTGTTACCTTCTTTGACAGAAATCTATGCATTTACTTGTTATTTCTGTCAATTTGATAAACAAAAATGTATATTATGCTTGAGTTAACAAAAGTGGTTAAAATAATATTAATTTTGTGATGTTTAAATATTCCCCGGGAGAGTCTGATCCACTCTGGAGATAAAACTGAGATTAACTCTAATAATCAAGTTTATGTTCTGCTTATTCAACGCTTGCTTCAGTGCTTCAAAGCCCTGCATTGTAAGATCAAATGAACACATGAATGCATCTCATGAACTGAGGTTGAAGCTGAACTCACTGGTGCAGTTTTTAGCGGTGACAGCGTCTCCGTAGTAACCAGGAGCGCAGATGTCACAGTGAGGCCCGGCTGTGTTGTGCATGCAGCTGAGACACTCGCCGGTCAGTGGGTGGCAGTCGGTAAACAGCATGTTGGGGTCTGTGTTGCCGTGGCAATGACACAGCTGGCACCTGCTGCCGAGCACCATGGGATTTCCATAGTAACCAGGGGCACACCTGTTAAGAGCGAGATATTTAATGACACTGCAGCAGGTTCTCCTTTACTCTTCTTAAATATAAAATCTTTTTTCTTTCAAATTCCTTATTAGATAATTACAAGACGCAATTGGTGACGATGAATATTTCTTTGAAGATTTTTGTGACGTATTAAGCCAAAATTATAAACTGAGTCGTCATATTATCCACTAAGAATCCAGTACACTGCCATTGTAGTTACTACTTGAAGTGTAACTCTCGCCAAAATGTAACCTAGGCTCTTTTTGTGAATGTACGTGGGTCAAACTTTAGTTTAAAAGCACATTTAGGACGGAAACAACACTTTTTGGGTCAAATGTTCTTTTGAATGGGAGAGTTAGGGGCACTACTATGATAGCATCAAACTCAACATTTATAATCACTAAGAAGGTTCGACACAACATGAGACGCTGCTCCAAGTCTCACCAGGTTCTCTACACATGAACTCAGCATCACCAGGGTCTCTACACATGACCTCAGCATCACCAGGGTCTCTACATATGACCCAGCATCACCAGGGTCTCTACACATGACCTCAGCATCACCAGGGTCTCTACACATGACCAAGCATCCCCAGGGTCTCTACATATGACCCAGCATCACCAGGGTCTCTACACATGACCCAGCTTCACCAGGGTCTCTACACATGACCAAGCATCACCAGGGTCTCTACATATGACCCAGCATCACCAGGGTCTCTACACATGACCCAGCATCACCAGGGTCTCTACACATGACCTCAGCATCACCAGGGTCTCTACACATGACCTCAGCATCACCAGGGTCTCTACAAATGACCTCAGCATCACCAGGGTCTCTATACATGACCTCAGCATCACCGGGGGTCTACACATGACCTCAGCATCACCAGGGTCTCTACACATGACCTCAGCATCACCAGGGTCTCTACACGACCTCAGCATCACCAGGGTCTCTACACATGATCTCAGCATCACCAGGGTTTACTAAAGGTTTTAACAATTCACTGTAGCTGTTGGTGTTTATGCTATCTGCCATCTTGTCAGTCATTTGACCAAAAACGTTAATATACTCAATCTTAAAAGTGGCACATCCGTCTTAAATATTCTTTTAAATGAAAGTTTGACTCTGGTACATTCACAAAAAGACCCTAGGTTACATTTTGGTGAAGTTTTGCTTTAAGGGGAGACAATACAGGCAAACAAATCATATTTTTATTTTGAGGTTTTGGAATGTTTTACTCTCTTAACATGTCTTCTTCAGACTAGTTGAAAGAAAACATCCAAAATACACATTTAGGTGTTTAAGTGCTCTACACTTCGTCTATTTGTTTCTGTACATTCACCAAAAGTTAGCATTTGCATATTTAAACTTAAGAATTTCAGAAAACTTGTAATAAAAAAAAGAATTTCCTTAATGTGAGTAATCATCTTTTGGTTAACAACTGTGGTGTGTTCGAATTTCTGAATGTCTGAAGTTTACAATCCATATCTTTAAAGGTTTAGTTCTCAGCATTATGAAGCTTTTACATAGGGAGTTGTTCAGATATCATTCATATTTACAGCTGTTCACAGTATTTTCTAAAAGTATAGAAAGAGTGTAAAAACCATCGCCTCCAACATGAAAATTAACCAAGTCTTTGAACGAGGCTTTATCCAATGTTCACATTTCTGTTACAGAAATGTATGCAAATTATTGGATTTTTAATAAAATAATTCCGGATTTGCATAATTAAAAATAAAATACAATGATACAGAAATGTCAGTAATTAACTGGGGCTATTTTACGCAGATATCTGATATATATTTCCTCTATTAACCCCCTTAAAACAAACAACTAAATAAATAACAATAAAATGAGTACATTTTAAAACAAAAGATAAGCCTTTGTCATTCAGATTAGGTAATAAACATGTCAAAGTCAGCGGGCAGATGAGAACGTACTCTAATGTGGTTAAAAGAAAGAAAAACTAAACAAAAGGTTTTGTAAATCGATGTTCAGGAGCTGCACTACCTCTCACAGTGTGGTCCAGCGTAGCCCGGCATACACAGACACTGCATCCTGTCCACTTTCTGCACACATCCCTCTGCAAAGCTGCACACAGAGACCAAAACAAGCAGTGGTTAGCAGACAGTAGGCCCTGTAGAGTCCATCCCCGGCTGGGTCTTTGTGTGCTCTCCCTGTGTTTGTGCTGCTTATAGTAGCTTTGTTTGTGATTTGATTTGTGATGTTTAGGATCCAGCAGCCAGCCTTCAAAGCTTTCTAAGTATCTACATCCAGTCCTATTTTATATTTCTAATCAAATAAATTCATCTTGGAATACATGACATAATAAATCAAGAAATCCTGAAGAAAGAGAGTGAAATGTACTGACTTGTTGGATGGGACCCTTAGTGGGCAGGGACAACTGGAGCATGACACGGCCTGACCGTCAAGACTGTTGTTGCCAAGGAAACCACCCAGGCACCTCTCGCAGTGGTCGCCAGCGGTGTTGTGCTGGCAGTTCTGATGGACAGAGAGAATAAAGGATGGCTTATTGCTGAGGGGGAGAGATATGAAGAAGGACAGAAAGGTTTGAGCGTGTATCTCACCAAACAGATTCCAGATCCGTCCAGACAGTGGTCCGAGTGTCCGTTACAATTACAAGGAACACACTTGCCCAGAAACAGGCCAATAGTGTCTCTGTAGTAACCCGGAGCACATTTCTAAAGAGAGGAAGAGAGAAACATTAAAGTCAGATTACATTGTTGTTAGTAGTACTCCATGGTATGTTGACGCCAAGTAAAACTTGTAGCCTGGTAGTAATTGTGTTGCTGTGTTTGTACGTTTTATGGATGTATGATGTTGAAACAAGGGGGCAAAGCGCAACACATCTTCTTCGTAGGAGACTACTAGAACTGTTGGGTCCTTGTAAATTCTGGAGTGTGGTCTATCTGTATAGTGTCTTGAGATAACTCTTGTTATGAATTGATACTATAAATAAAATTGAATTGAATTGAATTGAAGTTTGCTACTTATTAACTGCAACCATATAACATGCTAAATTCAGCTTAACAAATACTTATGAGCGGCAGAATTCCTCCTTAACACAAACGTTACACATTGTGTAAGAACATAAAGACTTCAATAGAAAATGTAAGGCTTGCAAAGCAACACCTCCCTTAATATGCAGCGTTCTAAACAAACACTGTACGAGTCTCCGCCATAATACAAACAGCAACGTGCTGCAACATTATTGCCGCGAAATATACACAGTAAGACACAGGTAAGAAACGAGTGACAACATCAGGCTATTACTTACTGGTAGTTTCACGCACACAATCTGAGAACTTAGCAATAATTACAGCAACACTGTATTTTTTTTAATCTATATCTGCACAGTCTTTCGACGCCAGCTCTTTTCCAAACTTTACCCGAAAACAAAAACTTAAGCTGTCTTCTTCGGCAAGCAGCAGCGCGCAGTGCCGCTCCTGATTGGCTGATTTCCAGCAGCCAGTTTTACCTGCCTGCAGAGGTCGTCTTTCGTCACAGACAGTGTTCATGACTTAAAGTTTTGTTCAGTTAGGTTTCATCTACACCTAGCGATTCCCTCCAAAGATATTGGTGGTGAGAAAACATTACGATGCGTTTGGGAAACAAGGTCGTGGTCCCTCACCTGACACGAGTCTCCCAGGTAATTGGCTGGACACATGCAGATCTCCACATTGTTGGCATGGCGACCGGCAGGCAGGTTTTCAGCGGCCTCCAGCACGGCGCCGCGGAGCGACACGGAGTGTGCGGATTGGGAGTGCAGGGCTCGAATTTGCAGGGACTCCAGACCCACCAGGACCATCATCAGCTCCTCCCGAGACACAGAGTTACCAGTCTGAGCGTGCCGGAAACTTCCCTGGGAGGAGAGGAAGGAGAGATGTTCTGATACAGATACTAGTATGAGTAGCCTAACACCTCCGAAACCGCCGAACATGCTGGTATCGGTATCAGCGAATATCGGAGTATATCAGATCCCACCTACTTTAGCTGAAAATCAATTTTAAAATAGTTAAAATCATCTCTTTCTTTGAATGCATAGTATCCAGGACTATGCATGAGGGTGTGTTTGAGTTAAGATTGCTTATTTTACTCATATTATATTTTGAAAAGAGGGTCAACTTAGGGGCTTTCCAAAGTACATGAAGCTGTACTATATTCATGATTATTACACATGAGCAGCTCTAGATGGCTTCGGGTGACAAGATTATACTGTATAACCTGATTTCACACGAATAATTAATGAATTTGGAGCTCTGGTTTCCATCTCAGGAAAAAATGATTGGCCTCCGATGATAAAAAAGGAGAGCATGACACAATGTTTTGGAAAAAGGGAACATCTGACAAGTTGCTGCCAGCCTGTGTGCACTGTGTTGTAAAACTCAGCTTCTGGCATAAATCTCTGGGCTTGTCCTTATTTTATTAGCTTAAATGTCCCATGAGGGCATGTTTACCTCCACCATGTGAACTATTCCCAGGTGAGGCTCTTCAGGTGAGGAGTACTCTCGCTCCATGAACACCAGGCTCATCTGGTTACCCTGCAGCAGGAAACAATACACTGAAAAGTCAGTGTGCAGTTATGCAAGATGCATGTGTGTGTGTTTGTTTGTGTGTGCGGGTATGTGCATGTGTGTATGCATGCGTGTGTGTTTGAGTGTGTGTGTCACGATTCTGGTATGTTGGTATGTGAAACAAGGTAATGTGTGTGTGTGTGTGTGTGTGTGTGTGTGTGTGTGTGTGTGTGTGTGTGTCACAATTCTGGTATGTTGGTATGTGAAACAAGGTAATGTGTGTGTGTGTGTGTGTGTTTGTGTGTGTGTGTGTGTGTGTGTGTGTATGTGTGTGTGTGTGAGGGTGTGTGTGCGCGTGTGTGTGTGTTACCTTGAGAATGATATCAGGCCTGGAGGCCTCTGCGGGCAGAGACAACACGTCTCCTCTCATGGTCTGAGTGTGGAGACGATACCTCAGATAACCTCCATAGGATGAGACCTGGGGAAACAGGGACACATGTTAGGTTTAGAGATATTAAGATGAAAAACGTTAATGCTTGTAATAAAGCATTAAGAATAATGAGACAGGAAAAGCAGACAGATATTTAATCTTATGCTTTTGCATTAACAATGGATTACATTCAGACTTGTACAGTCAAACAGAAGCAAGATCCAAGGCCTTTGAAAGTTAAAAGGCCTTTCTGTCCATGGTTACCATCATAGACTGTATATATATTGATGGTCTATGATTACCATGCAGGCTTTGGCCAAGCTCGCATTTGAAGCTGCTTTATGGAGCGTGACAGGATTCAGCCTGCAGACTAGGTAATGCTGGGGGAATCTCAAAAGAAAGCTGTGGATTTAAAGGTCTAGACAAAACGCTGATCTGTATCCGAACACCTCGTCTGAGTCTCTGGATGACGATGTGGGATTTCTGTTTGTGTGTCTATATACTATAATGTACAGTAGGTGTGTGTGAGTCGGGACCAAGCCCCAGGTTGTATTTCTCATGTTTTATATCAATGCATTTATGTGATGGAGGTAAGGTACATTTATCAGGTACATTTGTCTATATTAATGTTATTTTAAGAGTTATATATATTGAACATTATATCACGCCTTATTGCCTTGTTTGTTTTGCACAACACAAGACAAATACATCTCTTCAGGCTGTCTCTTTTTTTGGAAGTCACATTAAAGGAAAAAAGAGTATCAAACATTTCTTTTATTGTCACTGACCAATAATAATTGATACCTTTTTGTTACATAACAAATAGGTATCAATTATTATAATAGTATCAGAAACTGTTAAGTTCTGAAAGCTGACATTAAATGTCTTGCCATATACAGTATATACATATATATACTTTTTTATGTGTCCTCTGCATTAGATGAAGCCACACAAATCTACTTCAACATCTCCAGCTGTTTTAGAGCATCTGATGAAGGCAAAGAGACACTAAAGGCTCAAAGTTACAACAAGACTAAATTGTTATTACTGTCACTAACTGTGTTGATGTGTAACTCATACACAGGTCCATATGGAATCTGATGCAGCAGAATTAAGCAGATTTGAACAATATTTAAAATATAACTTAGTATGTCTGCTGAATTCCCCAGATTTTCATTCTGGACCTGAAACTGTTAAAACAAATTAAAGAATTGCAGATTCTGTTTGAGTCTGCTCATGAGGTCACTGAGCATTTAAAAGCAAACAGTCAGTCTTTAAAACAATAAAGTACAAAAATCACGCTTAAATAAAGATTAAAACTAATTGTGAGTAAATGTATTTGCAATTGGAAACTCATATTTCGAAAAAAAAAATTAGAATTAAATAAATGGCAGAATCTGTTCCCTCCTTCCCAACCGCCTTCAAATGTGGTATTGCTCTCACCTTGTCTCCCAGGTAGGTCTTGGGTGCATGCCAGTGGAGGTCCTGGTAGACATCGGGCACGTCGCTGAGGTCGGCCTCTACCAGGTCCTGACCCGGATACACTGCAACCGGGACTTCCTGTTTGTCTGCGCTGAGCAACACCCAGCCCTCCATGTTCATCACCTACAGAGACGAGAGGAACACTCAACAACACACCCATCATTCACAGCAGTGATACTCAGCAAAGATTAAGGAGAGGATCAACAGAAGACAAGTGAGGAAAACATCAGAATCATTATTTTTCTTTCCATCATTTTCCAAAACATTTGCTTGTTCCAGCTCCTCCATAGGGAAGATCTGCTGTTTTGTATGAGTAAAGATGTCACCGTGGGCTCTGGGAGACTCATATTACTGCCATATTATAGACAAAGCCACTAATGTATTAATTGGGAACAAATTCTGCATACTAATAGCATTTTGTCATTGGTAAAAAGGTCAGAGTCAGTACCTCAATGCGTCTCTTGTCAGAACTGCGACAGCGATTGGTGGCTCCAAAGCAGAAGCAGCTGGTGCAGCCCTTTGGGTTGGTGGGGTCCAAATGGAACGTACCAACTCTGCACTGATCGCATCGGGAACCCTGGACATTCTCCTAAAGGAGGAGGACACACAGCATGTAAGAACACACTGTAAGGCAAGGAGGACGTGTGTGTCTGTGTATATATGGATCTGTGTGTGTCTGTGCGCGTTTGTGTCTGTGTGCGTATGTGTATCTGTGTAAATGTAAATGTAAATGTGCTGTATTTATATAGCGCTTTTTCCAGTCTTAACAACTGCTCAAAGTGCTTTTACATCTACAGGAAACATTCACCATTCACACACATTCATACACTGTGGCCGGGGCTGCCGTACAAGGTGCCACCTGCTCATCAGATAAACATTCACACACATTCACACTCCGATGCGCAGCACCGGGGGCAACTCGGGGTTCAGTGTCTTGCCCAAGGACACTTCGACAATGACTGCAGCGGCGGGGATCGAACCACCAACCTTCAGATTGGCAGGCAACCGCTCTACCACTGAGCCACAGCCGCCCCCACGTGAGTGCGTGTCTTAGTGTGTGTCTGTGTGTTTGTATGCGTATGTGTATCTGTGTCTGTGTGCGTAAGTGTGTGTGTATGCGTATCTGTGTCTGTGTGTGTGTGTATTTGTATCTGTGTGTGTGTGTGTGTGTTTGTGTGCGTATGTGTATCTGTGTGTGTGTGCGTTTATGTGTTTTTGTGTGTGTGTGTGTGTGCGTGTATGTGCGTGTGTTTTGTCCCACCTTGCAGAGACACTGTCCCGTGAAGGAGTCACACACTTCCTCTTCGGTTCCTGCCTCGTTGCAGTCACATGGCCTGCAGTTGGGGTAGCCATAGAAACCGGGAGCACAGCGTTCACACTGTCGGCCTACGACGTTGTTCTTACATCTGGAAAGAAAAAGTAGTTATCTTTGTATCTATACATCGTAATCATCTTATGTGGTCTATGGGTCAAATGTAAATCTCTGTTCCTCTGTCTTTAAAAAGCTACACCCTTTGACCTTTGACCTTTAAGGGTAAATGCTGGACTGTAGTCCCGTACGGAACTTGCATACTGCCCAGGCATCAACACTTAAGTTAGCATGTAGCTTAGGACGATAGCTGGCTAGCTATGAAGAGTTAAGGTTAAAAGACCAAAACTTTCAGGCACATCTTCAATTTATAATTTATTTATTTTATTTATCTTCAGCTTGCCAGTGGTACGCTGCAACTTTGTTGAGCAACGCCTTTGGAACGCTGGGTTTCAGAGCATAGCTGTACGGTTGCCTTTGGTCTGAAAGGCCGTTAAAGTTACATGTTAGGTGAGTCACACCTTTTTTGCCACGTTTGGCGTCATATTTTTTTTCTAGTCTACAATGTCACGTTTTATGTACAACTAACTTCAAGAAGTGCCCTGTCTGCTCCGGTTTCCTGCACCTATTTCTGTTCTATTTTATAGAACATATAGGTACATTGAATCATACATGTACTGCGCAGTAAGCCTGTGTTTGTTAACCGACTGCAGGGTAAATGCAGCTGTGTGTGTGTGTTAATGATGACCAGGTGATGACAGCTTTACATCTTTGTCTTGTCCAAACAAAGCTGACACATATATGTGTGTGTGTGTGTTTGTGTGTGTGTGTGTGTGTGTGTGTGTGTGTGTGTTTGTGTGTGTGTGTGTGTGTGTGTGTTTGTAAGGGTGTAATGATAGCAATTTAAGACATCTTGAATTCCTTGAGGCTTACAGCGAAGCAACAAAAAAAACTGGAAGACCGATTTGAAGAGAGGAAAGAGCAAAGTGGTGATGGAAGATGGGAAGATAAAAAAGTTGGCAGATGGTTTAGAAGGCAAAAAATAAATTTATAGAAAGAAAGACAGGAGCAAATAGAGAGCTATATTGAGAGAAAGACAGAGAGGGCGACAGGCAGGGAATTAGGCAGATAGCTACAGTTTTTGGCTGCGAATATTGATCTTGACGTATGAAATAATGTGAAAGAGAAAGCTGAAATACTGTAGCAGTTACCACTTCAGTCTATGTTACAGATTAATTTAATTTAAAGTGCCCCTATAGTGAAAAATCCCTTTTTCTGGGATTTGGGGTGTTATTTTGTGTCACACACATAAAAACTTGAAAAAAACCATCCATGCTGTTTAGAGTTTGATCCGGTTTCTGAATGTCCTCTGTTGTCAGTCTCCGGGTGAGCTGTTCAACATCTGCACGGCTTTCTACGTCACTAGCCGAGACGAGGTGGCATGCTAGCTCGTTGTCAATGGCAAACACTGTTCCAACAGCCACTAGTTGACCATAATCTCCAAAAGAACTACTTTGTCCCTGTTCTGCAGGTATTCCAAAAGTGGCCCTCGTCTAGAAAAAATTTCCCAGCTAATCCTGCCTTGGACTGACCAAAGCTGGAGAAAGAGTTATCTATGCAACTGAGCATGTGCAGCTCCCAACAAATATAGTATAGAAGTGAGATGTCTCACTCTGTAGCTAAAACAGAGACTTAAACACACAGGGTGAAAACAGGATCTGCAGCAATGTGCAGTACAACAAAAATAGGATGTTTTTTGAAAATGAAACTATGTAAACCTATTCTGGTACAACCTCAAAATACAATTAAGGACCTAAAATTTAGCAGAATATAAGCGCTTAAAATTGAATGAGTGAACCAACTTTTCACTTTAAATACCATGTTGTCAGGTCTTAAGTCAAGATATTTGTATGATGATGAAAGTGTGGGGAAAACTTTATATTTCTAGCTGTTTGATTTAAATAGTACAATAACTAGAGTGATGGATACAGCTCTTCTTCTTCTGTCTTTGTCTCTCAGGAATCCCTTGATGCTCTTCTGATCCGTGTCACTCAGGGTCTGGAATGTTTAGCTTAAAGGATTTTGCGAAATACACGTATTCACTTTCTTGCCCTCTACAACAAGAACGTGAATATGCACATTTCACTATTCCTTTAAACTCCTTGGAGTTTCTTGTACGGGTTAATATGAAGTTTCCATGATATGTTTTAATCCACTTTATTTATTGGAGGCAAAACATAACTTTAGTTTTCTAACATGCAGGCCAGCCGACATTACGTTGCATCCCACTGTCCCACCTGTTGCTGATTGGCCTTTCTGTTTGTTTTTCATTTGTGTTCTCCATTTAAGAACATACCAGAGGGATGTTGCGTTTTTTTCTTTTTTTCGAACTTGGGGGCACCGAGTCCACCAGTGGTTGTGAACATAAAAGTTGCTGACGGATTACTGACAAAGGGGTCAATCATCATGATATGAAGACTGAAGGAGGAATAAGTGAGGCAGGCAGATAAGGTCAAGGACAGTCAGCTGTTGTGTTGTTGGAGGAAGAACCCAAGGAGCTGACGTTTTCTAATCTACAGCTACCACAGAACACAGACAAGAGTTGGCAAAACACAAAGCAATCAAGCCAGTGAGAAAGTCAAAGCCTAGATCCTGTCACGAGACAAAACGGGCAAGAAATAACTGCCTTTTTAGGTATTTCAAAACAGAGGCCTGACATTTGAGAGCTGAACTTGCTGCCCCCCCTCCAAAAGCAATCACACAGTGATGTCAGTGTGGGAAGGCTCTTATTTTGAGAGGGAAAGCTGTTGTGCTCTGATCACTGCAAAAAAAAAAGCTGGATCCAGAGCCAGAAACACTGTTCCTGAGGCAATAATAATAATAATGAATCATTTAATCTGGCTTGTCTATCTTGTCTTGTTGTACCTGCACTGGCCGCTGAGGGTGTCACAGGTAACATCTGGGGAGAGGACGCCGGGCCGGGAGCAATTGCAGACCTCACACCCCACCACTGGATGGCAGCCAAACGTCTGGGGCTCACACTGGGTGCATTCTGGTAGCACAGTCCTCGGAGGGCAGATACAGTCGCCAGTCACCGGTTCACATAACCTCGAACCACAGTTACAGGCTGGAGGAAAAACGAGGAGGGATACAGTTAGTTCCAGACTGTTGACCAGTTGTCTGGATCAGTGGAAGTAAGTCTACATTACAAGGATGACATGTGTGGAGGCTCCACGCGGAGCAGAGAATAGCAAGGCTGATGTGTTTGTGTGTGTGTGTGTGTGTGTGTGTGTGTGTGTGTGTGTGTGGTAGAGTGAGTAGTACTGACTCTAGAGTCCTAGTGAGAGAAACAAAGTGTTTCCCCTGTTCTCTCTGACCACGGTAAGACATCTGCAGCAGGAGAAGCTAACCCTCTCCTTGATTTCATGTTGTTGATGGAGAAGGAGAACCAAGAGATGAGTCGGGGGGGGAAATGCAACCTACCAAGCAACTGTAGTTCCATTTTTCGAGAGGTACACGTCAGGCGACGACGTAGGGTCCGACATTCAAATCAACACTCAAAGACAGACACAACCACACATACTATATAAACCACGCCTTGTTGGACATCGGATGGTGATTAGGAAATCGTGTAGCATCATTTGGGCCAAAAAAAAACCACCAACTTTTAACACTATGTAGTGAGATCTCAATTTCAATAACAAAATTCAAATTGAATCAAATTTCAATTTACAAAAGGTGTGGCCTATATAGTCCGTATGGTTGTGTCTGCCTTTAAGTTTTGAATGGAATAAAAAGAGAGCTGCTTATGGAGCCAGAGGGCGAATCACTTTTTTCTTATTGACACGTCTACGTCCAGTGCTCAGCACCTCACTGCAACCCTGTGTTTGTGTTGCTTTTCAATATTAGACTCCTGTTACCTGCACGTTATTGGACACTCAATCTGCAACTCAACTCACGTCTGCAGTTGGGGAACCCCCAGAAGCCTGTGGCGCACATGGAGCAGTCTCGGCCGATGACGTTGGGCCGACAGTGGCACTGGCCGCCGAACGGCTCGCAGGTGTCGCTCTGGGCTCCGACCTCGTGGCAGGCGCACGGCATGGCCCCGTTGTTGAAGAAGGCTGACAGAGACACGGCCGAGCTGAGGCAGAACGGAGAGGCGGTGGAAGGACTGGAGGAGAGAGGGAGAGTCATTATTTTACAAACTGTCCAAGCAAACTGATGTGGACGCTGCACCTTTCACTATCTTTAGCAATAGTGGTTATTTTCACTTTGTAGTTACTAGAGATGTCCCGATACAGATATCAGTATGGGAAAAGGCTCCAATACTGCCTAAAACGCTCCTATCGCTATCGCAAGTACTGGAGTTTATGCACCAAGCAGATACCAAATAATAATTAAAAAAACTTTAAAATAGTTTATTTGTGTTTTTTCCTTTCCTGACTCGCTGTGAAACTGGATAATATAAAGAGTTGAACAACAATAATAGGAGTAATTTCCAACCCCTTGTAACCCCTTGTTTAAATGCTGTGGCAAGCAAATATTTGTTGTAACGTTGTGCAAATGTCACTAGAATGCAGCAAATGAAGTGTTTGATGCTCAACATTTCCATGGGAACAGCAACCACACGCCCTGGTTTTAGTTTGCCCCCCCCCCCCCCCCCCCCCCCCCCCCCCCCCCCCCCTTCAAAACATTGCTAGATAGGTGTAGATCTCAACCCCCCCAAAGTAGAACCCAAAGATACACCCTTAAGTATAGAGCTGTTGAAACATTTCCTACTAATTCCTACCATTGAGTAATCACCAATCGCCGATTAAAGGGCTCCTTTAAAAATGTTGATTTCTTTACTCAACACATCATCTGAACTCAATGAGTAAGGAAATCATGGCAACTTAAAATATAATTTTCTTTCTCCCAAAATGACAAAGTGCAAATACATTTTCTGTGTTTTTTTCTTTGCTTACGAAAATGTAATATGTAAAGATTCAGCTTTGAGATACTGACTTGATGTAGAAGCTGTTTTGGCCACAGATGCTGATGAAGTCGTAGGATTTATCCAGAGATTCCTCGTTCAGGTAGCTGGAGCTGTATCTGCTCTCAGGCACAACCAGCACATAATCCTGCAGAGACACAGCCCAGTATACAGACCAGATATAAAAATACCTTTCTGCTAAGAATTCAGATTATAAACACAAACGTATGTTTCTTCCTATCACAAAGTGTCTGCAGTTTCTTTCTAGCACTTACTAGAACTTTTACACAACATATATGTGTCAAACTTAAGGCCTGTGGGCCAAACACAGCCCCATGAAGGTTTTAATTCGGCCTGCATGTTGATACAGGTTTACTGTTTTCAGTAACGAGGCACTCAGAGCAAAAGTTGGCATATTTGCTGACTTAGCTGACTTCGAAATTCCCTTAGAAGCAATGAGTTTTAATATTCAGATTGAGAAACAGCGTCAGCTGTGTGGCAGCCTAATTTAAAAAAGACTGTTTTTTGCTTGATTTGCTTAACTCTATGACGGCTAACATACTTTTTTCTAGACTTTAGTGCTTTATTTCAACAAAAATGCAAAAAGAAATACCCAAAAAGCAGCAAAAGTGTCGGAGAAAGCAACAAAAATGACAAAGAAATGTAACAAAAAATACTTTTCATAATAAAGCATGTCAATAAATTATACATGTCAGGCCTTTGATGTGATTTTCATTTTCTAGAATGCCCCCTAGTGAAATTGAGTAACTCTCCTGCTGGGCATGAATTACTTTTCTACACCCTCCATTACATAGTTTTTTATGTTGAAAGACCATGCAAATTATGTGTCAGGTGTGAACAGCTTCAATGACCTCAGCTGAAACGTGTAGACTTCCTTTTAATAGCTTTAAAAATTAATTTTACATAAAGATGTGGTGCTTTTATTGTAGAGATAATGAGCTGCTGGTAAGCCTGAAGACAGCCTGTCCAAACAAACGGACTCTAAATCTCTTAGAAATCGTTAGAATGGTATTGGTGATTCATGTGTTCGACAGCAAAGGGACTCCAGACAGAGAGAGAGATAAATATAAAGGAGAAGTCAGACTTGAGAATTGAAAGCATGGCAGAAAAGCGTACCAGCCACAGCGTCCTGCCGGCAGGTATCTGCACTGTGAGGAAGACCTCGTGGTCCGTCACATCCAGAATGATCTGATTCTCAGAGACCAGGACGTTACGGCAGCCGTACGCGTGGGGACAGAAGGAGGCGTTGGCCTGGCCTGACATACAAGAAAACACATGGAAACTGGCTCAATCTATTTCTGTTAATATATTACTTAGTCATACGTATATATTCACTTTCAGTGTCATAAACGTAAAACATATTATTAACATATAAACATAACATAAACACTCGTTATGCGCTCCTACCCTGCCAGATACGTCCACCGTTGATGTACACCTGCACAGGATAGTTGGCGTGGAGCGGCTGGTGATAGTGCAGGATGAAGACGTAACGCCCTAGGGCATGGACACGGGCCGAGTACACCGCTGCATTCTGGGTAATGGTGGAAGTTGAAGGAAGAGATGGAAAAGAGACAAAGATGAGGGCGGTGATGGTGTTTTTTATGATGGCAGATGTATCTGTAATGCAGATAACTTTGACTTTGTTAAGTTTTAATTTTAATATTTTTCTACCAGATTCTCCAACTCATGTGTGTCTCTGATGTTAGCCATTATCATTTGCCTAAACATTTTGCATTCTGACCGATGCCCCATGACGATGGCGTCAATCTCTAAAACCGACCCCCTCCTGCTTAACAATGACAGTGGTTTTCAGTTGTATCGTCAGGTTTCTTAGTGCAGCTGGTCCAGGTGATCCTAATTTAATCAAGTTCATCTGCTTTTGATTCTGTTGCATGGTTTTAATCTAGAACAAAGTATAAAACTACTTACTAATAATACTTTTAATACTAATAATACTTCCTGTAAGATTCTCATCTATAGTGCAACTAGTGAGCATCAAGTATAATAGTTCCTTTTTGTTTCTTTATTTAAAAAGGGACAATGCACATTAATTATCATGAGCACATAATAATAATGTGCCAGATTTATGTAGGCTAATTTTCATCTGCAGTCCTTAGCAGGTTGATGGTTTTAAAAGAAAACATTAAATAAGATACAGAATTACAACACATATGCATACAACACACATGCATAGACAAAGAAAATGACCAAACCACTAGTCCAGAGCATGACAGCTGGCAGGTTGGAAATATATATTAAAATCCATCCTTTCCAAAGACTGAGTGGACCAAACCCCAGGAGTGGATCTGAACAAGTCTGCTCTTATGAGAGATGTATATGGAATTGTCCCTCGTGTTGATTAATATGTGCGTCAGGCAGCGTCTGTACCTGCAGTGAATCTAGTCGGACGTGCTGGCTGTTATCAGCTCCGAGGGGGGGGCGGTCACCTCCAATCCAGGCCGACTCATCTCTCTGCTGGGGAGGCAGAGGAGGAGCTGGGACGGGCTCCTGCATGGACGAGCTCTGGCCCTCCTTCAGTACCAGAGAGTCTGACGGGGTCTGGAAGCGGGACGGGACGCAGGAGGAACTACACAAACAGGGGGGGAGTTACAGTACAGGTATTATCTGCAGCAGTGGAACAAGGATTCAGTGAGAGTAATACAACACTGTTAAAATAATGTTACTTAAGTAAAGGTCTGTAAGTATCATCATGAAAATGTACTTAAAGCTGCTTTAAGTGATGTCATTGAGCACACTGTAAAAACATCTCATTACTATCTGCTAGCTGCCTGTCCCCTGAACACATTGTAAAAAACATCTCCTCACTATCTGCTAGCTGCCTGTCCCCTGAACACACTGTAAAAAATATCTCCTCACTAACTGCTAGCTGCTTGTCCCCTGAACACACTGTAAAAAACATCTCCTCACTAACTGCTAGCTGCCTGTACCCTGAACACAGTGTAAAAGTGAGCGGGAGGGGGAGGGGACGGGATGAGGAAAAAGGAGGGGCAAGATAGTCTTGTTTTGTTTGGAAATACTTTGAACATCAACAAAAAGTTACGACACCCATCATGGCTTAGAGCACCTTTAGGTATTAAAATAAGACGTACTGAGTGCAGAACTCTCCTCCCATTGTAGAAAGAGTAAAGGCTGTCTGTTTAATGACATCATCATCATGAAAAGAAAAGACTCAAGTAAAGTACAATTAACTCAACATCTGGACTGAAGTACAGTACTGGAGTGTACTCAGTTACATTCCACCAATGGTAATTGGGTTCTTACCTGTCAGGTGAGAACTGTCCATGAGTGCTGATGCAGTGGACTTTAGGTTCCACATACTCCATGGTGAATTGCTTTCTAGGCACCAGGTACACTTTGTGCTGTAGACAGAGAAGAAACACTCTGAATCACAAGTATGCAGAAGTTTTGGGGGGGAAGCTAGGAAGGGGGCCAGATTTGTTGATCCCAGTTTGATTCCTTCGCAAGACAATCTCTTTTATTTCATTTTAAAAACAAAAAAGCCATTAAGACCTTTTAGTCAGAGATCTTCAACAGGGGCTCCATGACCCCTAGGAGGTCCTCAGAGTTACTGCAAATTATTTTATTTTATTTTTATAAATATATATTAACATGAATACAAGAAATTGTAAGTAAAGACTAATCAGACTATTTGTGTAAAAAAACAAACAATTAACTGACACAATTTTGATGCTAGGCTTTACTAAGTGAGGTAAAGTAGCCATATGACATACACATTATGTATGAATATCCATTCATTTTCATCCCTCTGGCCCAGTATAATAGGCAACTCAATTTATACGATATAGTAGTGGGGGGTCCCTGCTCTGCCCTGTCTCTCTTTCAGCTGAGGGGTCCTTGGCCTAAAAAACGCTAAAGACCCCTTAATTAAGTTATTAAATGAAAACAACATAAAATGATATAACACAAGCTCTGGTTTAATAAATTGTAACTGTATTTTTGATGGTATTTTCCTTTTCTTTTATTAATTTTCTGTAATGTCTATTCTATGTATCTGTTGTTACCTTTGCATGTGAACGTTTGTACAAGAAAGAAATTGGAAAGGATTAAATAAAATAAAATATAAGATGATCTCTTGTCTCTTATATTTTATTGGCCCTGGTGATAGATCACTTAAAGAAACCATTTGATTAATTCATGTGTTTGTCAGAGTAAGAGTAATTTAAAAAAGCCATTTCTAAACTACAGTTGAGACGGTGTTAACATGGTTTACCATAAAGTCAACACGGTCAAAAAGCTCAAACTTAAATTTGGAAAAGAAAGAAAGAGAGAACAACTTTATTCCAAAAATAAATACATTTTGAAATGGCCTTAGAGACAACCTTACCTATAGGTCAGTAAGTACTGGGGGTTTATATTTGCTGATAAAATGTTGGATGGATTCATGTTAATTTCAAAAATTAACAATAACTTAGAGGCCCCCGTGCATTGACTCCGAAGACCCCCTTGGGGTCCCAGAATATATATATATACACACACACATGTGAGGGGTGCTCTCACCAGGAAGAAGCTGGCGCGGTCGGAGATCAGCTGGATCTCAGCGTCAGCGGGGAGAGAGAAGATGGCCACTCTGTTCTCTTCGTCGATGGCCACGACTCGACACAGGAAGCTACACACACATGCATACAGACACAGTGATTAAGAGCTGATGACATACATATATCATGATGAAACTGTGAAGCAGCTGAGTAGGCCAAAGGTTTCACTGCAGCCAGAACAAACACAGCCTCCTGTCATCATGGCCTCTATACAGTTCATCTCCAGTTGTCTTCCCTGTAATTATTTTCAACTGTTATTTTGCTTTTTCATATCCTCTCCTGTCTAATGTGAAAATGATGGGTGTGAAATGACACCCACCAACATTAATTTTACAGTCAGAAAAAGATGAAAGGATATTTAATTTATTTTAATGTAAGTGAGGTTGCAGATACCACAACAAAATGGGATGTCCCCCAAAAAACTTTTGATTTGTGCGTTGTCATTAGAGTTGTTGCATGCGCGAACACAGAAGGCTTGTATCGTGTGGACACGCCAACAGTTATGATATCATTACTTAGAATTCCTCATGGGGGAGACAGAAACTACACACTATAGCTTTAAATATCAGCCAGTCAGCCAGTTTCGAGCCCAGATGTTCCTTGTACCTGTATTTGCAGTGCAGCAGGTTGAGGCGGTGCTCGTTGGACCGTGCTCCCGGCACGGTGACAGAGACAGACAGAGTTTGTGTCAGTTCTTCCTCGCTGGAATATTCTACGACCAGAACATAATCACCCGGGGACGGCAGACGCCCGCGCAGCTCAACGCTAATCTGCAGCAGAAATAGGAAAGCAGTTATTAAAAAAGGCCTCTCGGAGTCTTCTTGTTTCAACAACACAATATACATACTCCACAATAGGGATGTCCTGATGATAATATTAAATATCTGCCGATGCAGCGTTCCAATCCGATACTTGTATTTGTCTAGATAACAGTGCAGCACACCTGTTTTGCTTCTTTGTAAAACATACATATAAAATCCACTTCTAATTAGACTGATGAAGGATTTACTGACGTAAATGATCGGCGTAAAGTGATCTGGGTGATGGCCGATCCCCAATCAATTATGAACTGTGTTTATATATATTTAGTAGTCTTAATAAAGACTAAAGCTCTGTAACATAGTACGGGAACAATTCACCATTCACACACATTCATACACTGTGTCCAAGGCTGCCGTACAAGGTGCCACCTGCTCATCAGATACACACTCGGGGGAAACCCGGGGTTCAGTGTCTTGCCCAAGGACCCTTTTACATGGGACTTGCAGGGCCAGGGATTAAACCAAAAACCTTCTGATTGGCAGGCATTTTTTATCACTGTGTACATTTTAACGTGTAATAATGTTTTTGGTTGCTTCCTGCTGCCATGGTCTAAAATCATCTGGCCAAAATTGAAAATTAGCCAACTGGCTTACTCTGGCACATTTACACAAATGTTAATTAATGTGTGTTATAAATAATAAAATACCAAAGAAATGACCATATTGGCTTCAATGTGATTGGGACATCCCTACTGCACCAAACATGTTCTGTCTCCCTTTCCCCTCTCTTACATCGTAGCCACTGCAGACGGCCATGTCGGGATGGCGTGAGGTGACTCTCTCCGTGGGGCAGGGGCGCGGCAGGTGGTTGTCATGACGGCAGCTGGCATCATTGGCGGAGAAAGAGGGGAAGGAGTCCAAAGACAGATATCTGTACTGCAGACAGCTAGACGGACACAGAGAGAGCAACAGACAGGCAACATAAAATATATCTGTTTCCATTTGTTCATTGTGTCCTCACAAGAATAGAAGAGTAAGACTGTCAGAGTGAGGACATTGTCCTGCTCGGGGAAGGTTTATTTTGAATTTCACCTTGCTTAGATGGATATAAAAATCTGTACTAGATTTTGGTTAAAGGAATAGTTCAACATTTTGGGAAACATGCATTGTTTTTTGGTCATGAGTTTGCTGTGAAGAAGTCTCATGTCTCACTCTCATGTCTGTAGGGCAAATACAAAGATACAGCCGCTTAGCTTAGCTTAGCATAAAGGCTGGAAACAGGTGAAACAGCTGGCTCTGTCCAAAGGTAGCCAGCACCTCTAAAGCATACTAACATGTTATCTTGTTTGTTTAATCTGTATTCTTTCCTTTCTTTTTTTACAGAGCCAGGCTAGACAGTCTTTGTGCTACTACCACTCAGCATTACTTAATTTACAGGTAAGCACAATGCTTCATTAGTTCTTGAGTCCCAGTCATTCAGGAATTCCTCATTCATTCCTCCTTCATTTCTCATTTGTTCCTAAGTCACTACCTACATTTTTGTGTACCTTATTGTAAAGTGGTACCACAAAAACCTTGGTTAGCTATAAGTCAGTGATCTATTTCTCACTTATTGATTTAAGTGAAAATGAACGTGCATATTTACTTGTGGCTTGCAGCAGGTGAAGAGCTGTAAGAGCAAGGCTCAGTAACTCGGATCTGCAGGATGGGAGCTTCGTAGTAGGCACTGGGCAGCAGCACCAGGTAATCCTGAAGGTAAAGTACAGCATGACTACGGTGTGACTGGCTATGGGAACAATAAATACAAGAAATTTGTAAACTAGTGCTGACATGGTTGCGGGTGTTTTGGTGGATACATGTATTCTGGTCATTATCTTGCCAAACCATAAAAATGTGTGACCTTTTGTGAGAAACTTTTTCCTGGCTGTTTTAGGGCTTTTTGTTGACCAAACTGTAAGTGGGAAGAACTATATGAGACATGCAATAATACTGTCATACAGTAATACAAGATATTTGACTTTTTCAATTATATGTCAATACTCTACATGTCTAGCCCTTGATGTGATTTGTATTTTACAGTGGGGCCCTTACAGTTAGAAGTTAAAGTGTCTGTATATGTGTAAAAGCAGATGAGTGTGTGTGTTTGTGTGTGTGTGTGTGTGTGTGTGTGTGTGTGTGTGTGTGTGTGTCTGTCTCACCAATAGGATGCCCTCAGCCTCTATAACCACAGTCCAGGTTCCCGGGTTCAGGACAAACGGCTCCACAAAGTTGTTCTGGGGAACGTTGACAAAGGTCGGCTCCGCACTAGCAGCAAAGACGATCTGTTTGGACTGTTCTGAACCTAGGAAAACACACACACACACACACACACACACACACACACACACACACACACACACACACACACACACACACACAAGCACACACACAGGTAATGTATGGAGTAAGATAATGAAATGCAATAAAAAAGTGAATTAATACAGCACATGTTTAAGTTAAAAAGTAGGAAACATAACATCAATTAGCAACACTAAATTAAACATTAAAATGTAATTAAATTACAACAAATTATTTTTTTATAATAAGGAACCAAAAACTATAAATTGTGTTTTAGTTAAGATTTACATTCAACAATAACAGACAGAAAAGCACTTACACATACGTGTCCAGTAATGTTATTTTGTTCTAACACAAACTCAAACACACTCACACTGATGCTGTCTTGTGATTGGGGGAGACCTACCTCTGCGGTTGGCCTGATAGGCTGTTATTTTACCGTTGGAGGTGGCGCCCTCAGAGTTTACATATCTGAGGATGAAGCGCGTCAGATAGACGTCTGCCTCGCTCACATAAACCTGAAGCTTCACTGCAGTCTACATGAACAGGTGGCAGAGGGAGGCGTGTGAAGGGGGGGGAGGGGGGGGGGTGTAGAAGATATGATTAAATCCCTGAACTCTGCACTGATCTGTGGCCCTGAACGTGAGAGAAGACAGAGCAGCGGAGGCCGCCATCAACAGCCACTCCACACCACCAACCACCACACACATCCCTCCATCACCAGACAGACAGACAGACAGACAGCTGACAGGAACGCGGGGGGAGGACAGGAATACAGAAAGAAGAGAAAGCACATTTCCAACCAGGAATTCTACCTTGTCATACAAATTCAACCGTGTCATACAAAATCATACAAATGTCAGTTTTTTCAGTTTGGAAGTCCAGGTCAGAAAATCCTCCGGAGAAACATGGATCATTTAAATGTCCTGTAAGTCAGTGGTCTGGGGACCCCCAGGCGTCCTTGGGGGGTTCCAAGGGGCACGTTTCATACATTTTCTGTAACAAAACATGTACCATTTAGCCTGAAGATGGTCTGCTATGTTTGACCTGCTACCCTCCTGCTTCCCCCCTGCTGCCCCCCACTGACACAAAATCTCATGTTGTAGATAAAAGTTTTTCTAATCCTCTAAAAGCAGATTGGGGACCTTGGGACAAAATCTAATCCAATGGGAGTCTGGGGTCTGACTTGGGTCAGCTTAGCGTGTGGGAACCACAGCTGTATAAAACAACTTCATTTTATATATGTATATATCTATTATATATAAGATATATTTGGCAGGAATTGCTAGCTGCTAGCTATTACGCAAAAAACTAACTGTTCTATATCAGGTGTTTAACATCTACCCCGTGAAGAAGCTTCCCAGTGGGAATTCTGACTAGAAATGTGCATTTCTGACTTGGAACGTGGAACACAGCTGAAGTCCTGAGCAAAGCAAGGGAGAGGAGGGGCAGCTCTCACAGCATTTACTGCACTGCCTGTGGAGTCAGGGATAGAGGGAATGAAGAGACACTGAAGAAACAGTTGAGGCTACATTGCCATTGCTCGGTTTTGGTTTTCAAGCAAGAGTTAGCTGCAGTAGAAGACATCAACACTGTGGTATAATGGGGAGGTTTAGGGGCTTGGATGTGCCCGAGCAGGGGGGGATAAGGGGGGAAGGTTAGAAAATTATATTCCTTTATCAACTAAAATGTAGCAATGTAAATGCAATCTGTTCCCTTTCAGAACGTACAGTTACCACAGTAGTAGTTCCGGGCGTCCTCTATGACCGACACCCTGCCCCGGACATCTGACCCCCCCCTGTTGGCGTAGCGCAGCACCACGTGGAAGAGGTCTGGAGAGCTGACCAACACCGACACCACCACTTTGGACTGACGAAGGCCCAGCGAGTGAAGTGGGCAGGAGAGAGAGAAAGGAAACGGAGACGATGGAGAGAAGGGGGAGGTAAAGGGGAAGATGGAGAGGAAGGGAGGAAGAGGTGGAGGAAAAGGAGAAGGTGTTAAGTAGCGGGAGGATTGTGGATGAAGGGAGTGGAAGAGTGACAAGAGGACAGGGGAAGTAAAAGGGAAGAGGCATGAAATAAACAGAGGGGAAAAGGAATTGGAGGAGAAAAAAAAAGGACAGAGAAGCATGACCGGAAGAGGAGAGTAACGGAGGATAAGAGAGAACACATGAAGGAGGAAGGGAGGAGAATGTGGGAAACACCAACACAAAAAAAGAAACCAAGCCTTTAAAACCATCACCTTCACCACTGAAAGCAAACCCTTTTACCCCAAAACATATTTCTCTTTGGAGTCCCCCTTTCCATAGCTCAGAAATAGCTAACCCAAGACCATAGCCACATTAGGAATAAAGCTTTAGTATAAGTACTGCACACACAGAGGCGTATGTAAACCTAAATAATATCAAAATGGAGTTATATGTACTGTACTTGGTAGGTTGGTAATTCTACCAAAGAGAAATATTCCTTTAAATGTCCACACAACACTCAGCCATGGAACAAGCTGTCTGGTTCATGCAGGAGGAACATACATGGTGGGCCACAGTTTAAAAAATATGTAATGCATCATACATATAGTCATTTATAGGAAAAACACAAAAATACAGTTTGGACATTTTAAAGAATTTAAAGAAATATTAAAATATGTCTTAACTTGAATCCAACATATTATCTGCTTACTGATAACTGCTTACACAGACTGTTAAGATCATCCACAGATACAGTTCAGTAGTCAATATGTGTTGTGAGTGTTGGTCAGGGGAGTCTGCTCTGTATTTTCTCTGCACTAGAGGTAGGACCAACGGGCATAGTTCAAATAACTCTGTACGCAATTGAATAGTCCTTCAACCAATTAAACAAAAATCCGGGTGACGTAGCATCGACAGCGCCATCAACAGGTTGCTGCGCTTTGGTGGGGTTTGGTGGCTGCTATGTTAAATGTAAACAAGAAGCTGATTGGTCGCTTCTCTATTGTTATTGTGTTGTGTGACTAATGCTTACTGTTAATAAACCAGTTTCTTTCATCTTTAATCCACCGGGAAAAAATATTGTAATATCCAACCAAATCATTAGTGTATGGACCCTTGCTAAAGGTCAAAGGTGAGGAGTGTGTTCCTACTTGGATGGGGGACATCTGAGCGTAACCTCTCCAGCTAAAGTCCGGAAACTCCAGAGGGTTGTAGCCGAACCGAACCGGCCGGCCATCCAGCACGCTTCCCTCCTCAATCTCAAACTTCAGATGATGGAGGTCTGGGAAGTAGTAATCTGGACGAGGTCTGCAGACACAGCAAGATCCATTTAAAATCAAGAAATGTAGAAACAAGCTGGAGTAAAAAAAAAAATCTTGATGTGCCGGCCGACCAGTAGTTATCTGTCTGTAACTTTGGGGGGCGGAACTTCTGAAGGAGGGGTAAAAAAGCGCCCACTATTACGAAAGTTGTACGTCTTGTTGTTCTCACTCACAGATTGCACTGGGGTCCCTCCACATTGGGTCGGCAGCGACAGCGACCGTTCCTCTCTCCACAGGACTGACCGGCAGAACCCCCCATGTCACACTGGCAACCTGAAAACACCACACACAAATGTAAAGACAAGATGGCAGCATAACACCAATTAAGCTTTTGTTTGACAGGGGAAACCAACAGTAAAAAAGTGTTATTGAAGCCTAGTGTGGACCACCCACCTTGGCAGCCAAAGTAGTTTTGCTCCTGCAGGTTGTAGTAGCCATCCTTACAGGTGGAGCAGGTTCCACTGCAGGCGTTTGGCTTACAGTGACACTGACCACTTTCCTTTCAGAAAGAACACAATAATAGAATTAGAATGAAAACAGGGAGCAGGGAGATAGATCCTTGGTGTATTTTATTATTTAGTTACTTTATTGGTTTACACATATACAAAAACTACAGATCAATATACACATAATCAACTATAGATCTGATAGAGAGATGCAAAAAGAACTCAGTGCAGGTGCTTAATCTGGGTACTCTCCAATTCATAATCATAGAAATAAACTTAAACCTAAAACATAGAAATAAAATAAAACTCTGCAAAGAAAAGAAAAAAGAGAGAAAAAAAGCCACAACTTCAAATACACACAACATCCAATTAATAGACTAAATATAAAAGGTAAAATAGTATTAAGAGTTACAAAAAACCTCCCATAGGGATAACATTGCCCAGACTTTTTTTTTCTTTTTTAAATAACAGAGACAAATTTAGAAAAAATCCTCAATTTATTACACCCAAACTCAATGCAAACAAGATGTTTGACTTGTTTTATACATTATACCATCAATTACCTGACTTATTTTTTCACACACGGAAAAGGACCCAAATTCACAAATCCACCAATATTATACCAACAATATTGTATATATTTATACAAAATATCAAATCCTGCATGTGAATGTTTGTCTTCAGGTGCAATATCAACATGCTAAATCAGTATGAATGTCTAACTATAGATTAAAGTGCAGTTTGACTTGCTCACCTGTGCACACTCTGCAACGCCACTGGCAGTTCCTTCAATGTTACACTCACAGTCTGCAAGAGAAAGAAGACACACACTTGAGAGTTCATTTATGATTGTCATGTGTATGTGTGTGAGTGGTGTGTGTTGGTAGTATCTCTTACTGGTGCATCCATCAGGAGTGTCAGGGGACAGGTTCCAGAACAGAGCTTTACATGTGTCACAGGCTGGGCCCTCCACATTGCCACGGCACTCACATTGGCCCTAAAGATGAGAAAATAAACTGAAAAATAAACCAACCAATTTGTTTTTTTGTCTATTTCTTCTGCAGGTATGATGGGTATTACAGAAAATATTCCCCAATATCCACCTTCCTGTTTTGTCTATGTGCAGCATTTACAGAAAAAACACAATGAAGTTTGGCTTTAAATCCTGTATTCACACCTGCTCCGATGTCAGGAATTAACCACAACACATATACCGTCTTCCCAAGACAAAGATAAAAATGACGTATGTTAACCCACAAAATATTTGATTTGCATATTATCTCAGCTATTTTAGTCACAGTCGCCTTTAAAGCTTTAGTGGTTAACTTTTTGATATTATTGAACATCTGTTATATTCAAGCCACTGTTGCAAAGCTTATTAAGACTATCAGCTCCACACGACTCCCTCTGGATTTCTAATTAAGACTATCCACTCCACACAACTCTCTCTGGATTTGTAATGAAGACCATCAGCTGGGAGGAGTCCTCAGGGAAGACCCAGGACTAGGTGGAGGGATTAGATCTCCAACCTGGCCTGTGAACGCCTCGGGATCCCCCAGTCGGGGCTGGATAATGTGGCTCGGGAAGGGGACGTCTGGGGTCCCCTGCTGGAGCTGCGCCCCCCGCGACCAAACACCAGATAAGCGGACAGAGATGGATGGATGGATAATTGACCATGAATTCCAAAAACAAGTGTAAAACCAGGACTAGTTGAGACCGAGTCAAGACCAAGTCCAAAAAAGTTTGAGTCCAAGTCAAGATCGAGTCCAAGGTCCAAATGAGAAACAAGAATCCTCTTTAAGAATTGTTTATAAAGTATGTGAGTAGAGAGACAGTATATCTTCTACTTTAAGATGATCATTTTGCATTATTGTCTGTAATAATGCAATAAAACACTATAGGATCAAATTAGGCCTCACTATTTGCTGTCTGTGGCCAAAATGTATAGGATAGATACCAGATGATTGAGGTATATGACCCAGCCGGGTGTGTACCCGGCGACCAATCACCATGACCGTGGTAGATGCTTGTTGAATTAAAGTAATAGTCCGATACAGGTCTGAGTCCAAATACCAAGTCAGACACAACAGAAAAGCACCTTGAGTCCGGACTTGAGTACTACAGCCCTGGCAACAAGTTGCATGAAGGACGGAAAGACAACACAAGGGTTAAATATAATTTGCTAAAAACATGAACAAAAAATGAACAAATGAAGCCATGAACTCACCACTGGGGTTGGCACCACATGCTGAACAGAGCCGGCCGGGTGGCAGGTACCAGCTGTGAATGACCAACAAAGAGCTGTTATTGCTACTATGGGTAGACTTGGACAATCTGTTGACTGTAAGTGTATGCAGAAAACTATCCATTGTTATTTGATATGTTATCTGACCTGTCATAATCTCTGACACAATCGTTGCCTTCACCTGCATCCATTTCCTTTGCACGTACATAACAATACGAGTCAAACTTATAAACACCAATTAGGAGCTTCACTCCCTCATAATAGTTTGTTAGGTCAGACACTGTTTTTACTAAGATGTTATCTTGTTTTGAGTTTACATCACATCTTATACACCACAATTACTAGCAGCTGTCAGTTATTCTGAATTGAAGATATCAGGGACTTCAGATATCATAAAACAGCTGAGATATCTCCCACTTGGTGAAAAGAACGTTCGGAGGCGGCAACAGAGGGGCAAATTTACTGACCATTGCTGCCAGTTACATGGAAAATAATATCCAACATCAACAGTTAAACAATCAGTTCCCCTCCTGTAAAAGAAGCTAAACACATCTTTGTATCTGGTTTTACTTGATTAAGTGATGTTAATCCATTACACCTTTGGTCACATAGCTCTCTGTTTTCTGTGTTTGTTAAAAAATGTCCCGGGGTACTACTCAGCCCGGGCTCTGTGAATGGAACACAACGGGCCAGAAAATACTGTTCCAGCCAATCAGCAGCAGGGGGGAGGGGGGAGGAGGCATGTGAATGTGCCGGCCAGTAGAGTGGAATGTAACATAGTAGTACAAATACTTTGTTACTGCAATTAGGGGTTGTGTTAGCGTTCTAATCTCCGTCATCGTCCTCTGTCTCTGTGATGGCGTTCTGACCTCCATCCCCTTCCTCTGTCTCTGTGTTGGCAATCTAACCTCCGTCCCAGCCCTCTGTCTCTGTGATGGCGTTCTAACCTCCGTCCCCGTCCTCTGTCTCTGTGATGGCGTTCTAACCTCCATCCCCGTCCTCTGTCTCTGTATTGACATAATAACCTCTGGTGGATTTCAGAGGACTATGGTTACCTGGTCCATAGATCTCTTGAGGGTAAATCCAGAAAGCTAGCTAGAATTACTGTCCAATCTGAGGACTGTGGTTACCTGTTCCTCAGATCTCTGCGAGGTAAATCCAGACAGCTAGCTAGACTCTCCGTCTAATCTGAGTTCCTTTTGAGGACTAAAACCACTTCTGAACGTACACATATTCCACCAAAACAACTTCCTTCCAGAGACTATTTAGCAGAGTCACCTTTGCTCCGTCCGGAGCTTAGCCCCGCCCACGATGATTGTGATAAGTTTAAATAAATGCCAATAAACAAGAACCTGTTTTCTCCCATCCCATAATGCTGTGAGGAATAGCCAGACAAAGCACGCTGAAGGAGGATCTGGCATAGAAAGGATTACATTTACTGCTGCTGTCACACCTCAATTCCTTTATGTTAAGCAGACAAGAGAACTTGCGTGTGTGTGTGTGTGTTTTTATTACCTTGGCAGTTGGGGAAGCCGTAGGCGCCATGTGCACAGGTGTCACACCTCAGCCCCTGCACATTGGGCAGACACACACACTGCCCCGTGCCCTGGTCACAGCTGGTGTAGCGGGAGCCCTGTGCAGAGCACTGACAGGCTGCAACAAACACATCACCAACCCCACTTATTATTATTATTACATTATTGTTTAATTGTCAGTACTGTTTTTACATAATCGTGGTTTCTTTGTTTAACTGCCAACATTAGCTAAGGCATGTTAAGACATGTGACTGGTCAATGTTGATTTGGTTTAGACGCGCCAAATTATAGTTATAAAAGTGAATATTGTATTTTTTTGTTATTTAAATTAATAGCTGTTGGCACTCAACAGTTATTTCATAGACTGTGTATTTGTGATACTATATTATCTGGATCACATGAAAGGAATTTATAACCAAAAGACGTATCCTGGAATACATTCAAAACTTAAATTTGTTTAAGTAATACCTTAATAATTATTTTTTTATTTAACTAAAAGGGACAAATATATGTTCAATCACACTAATTAATTCATTAATTGTACAGCAAAATTAGGAATTGTAACAGCTCTATTATTAAGCTGTCTCATGGGTTGATTGATATTGATATTGATAGATACTATATATTATTTGCAAATTCTGCAATCAACCCATTCAGCCTCATTTTTTCTAGTTATTTTTTTGTATATATTTGTTTCTGTATTTGTTGTTTACTTCATATTAATGTTTAATACATGTGTCTGTTTTTTTGGTTATGTATGCCCTATTCATCAAGGCAAATTCCACATATAGTAAGTGTAACATATATATCATATGAGGTGTTCCTATTATTTTGTCCACCTGTGTGAACCCAAAGGTAAACAAGTAAAGTATCTTTCATTGCTTGATACTGATTGAAACAGGAGTTTAAGGCGTTTGGTGACTCACGCGTGCAGCTTGGGTAACCATAGTAACCAGGAGTGCACTGGTCACACGCCGCTCCACTGTAATTGGGCTGGCAGTGGCAGTGACCCGACGCAGTGCAGCTGATGTCCAATGAGGTGCGAGGATCACAGGTGCACACTGGAAAAAGAAGAGGTGAGGCATCTTGTTACAGGAAAAAAAAAAAAAAGTAAGAAGTCAAATGCTTCAGAAATAAAAAATTGTTTTTTAAATTCCCACAAAAATCTTAAATGTAATTCACAGTTACCAGTTAGCATCTAAGTAAGCACTTCTCGAATCACTAGACACAGGATCAGTACTCACATCTTTTACTGAAAGTGGTCATATCCTGCTTTTTGGCTTTTTCTCTTTTCTTCATTGTGTCATATATCTTTTTGCGCATGTTATAGGTTTACAAAAGGAAAATGTGTATTTTGCCTTTCTACTTAGAGTCAGCGTATTGACTGAATGTGCTGAAGAAATATTTAATATTTTGCTTCTCTCCAATTTAATCTAAATTATTTTGCCAGGTTAAGGGTTTGGATGGAATGATGGAATAGTCTACAGATGTGGGAGAAGATTACTTTTACTTTTACCCGGTATCATATGTTAGTCCTCTTTTATCCTCTTTTATCCTTCCCATATAACTGGAGGTTTAACATTTTGTCCGCTTACACTGAAAAGGTGGAACCCAACAATGCGTCGTAAAAAGTAACGAGGCAATAGAACACCTCATAAGAAGGTAAGTAAAGTTAAGTGTTTCCATGTGCGTTCAAATGTGTTGAGTCCAACGGGCTATCATATTTGTTTTCATTACAGTACGCAGCAGCAACAGGTGCATTTAATCACTTTCTCTTCAGATTATGTGTGTGTGTGTGTGTGTGTGTGTGTGTGTTTGTATGTTTGTGCGTACCTTGACAGTTAGGGTAGGAGTGGAATCCAGATCTGCATTGTTCACATCTAGGACCCTGAAATTCTGGTTTACACAGACATCTGCCAGACGCATCGCAGCCTTCAGGTAAAGATCCCACTGTACTGCAGCCACACACTGGAGAGAGGGAGGGAGGGGGGGTGAGTGGGGGGGTGAGAGACAGAGAGAGAGTGAGAGAGAGGGAGGGAGGGAGAAAGAAAGGGGGGGTGAGAGAAAGAGAGAGGGAGAGAGAGAGATGGGGTCAGAGAGCGAGAGAGAGAGAGGGGGTGAGAGAGAGAGGGAGAGAGAAGGGCTTATTTTGCGGACATACGTACTGTACGTACATACAAATATGCCTCATCTGAGGGACAGTGATTGACGGACGCGCACACACACACACACGTGCACATTAAAAATACAGTACATTACAAATTAAAGTCCTGCACTGAAAATGTTACTTAAGTGAAAGTATCATCAGGAACATGTACTTAAAGTATTAAAATACTTTAATTTATTTTTTCATAAACATAGTAAACATATGATCTGGTCCTGGTAACCGCGGACGACTCACGTTGGCACAGCGGGTAGTTAAAGTAGCCCGGTGCACACAGGTCACACTGGTAGCCTTGGAAACCACTCCGGCACATGCCGTGGCCCGTCACCAAATCACATGACCCGTCCAGACAGCCGGGACCTGAACACTGACAGCCTGCACGCACACACGCACACACACACAGAAACACACACACAATAACACTTGTATTTAATTGTGTTTAAAAAATGTGTGATTACGAGCTTCACTGATTGAAGGAAAGCTGTAAATATATTGATTAGTCAGTGATATATATCACAGCTTAGTGGAATGCTGTTTGTTCAGGAGTGTGTGTTTGTGTGTGTGTGTGTGTGTGTGTGTGTGAAACTGCTCCTGGATGGTAAACTAAGACAGGATAAATAAACAAGCTGATAAGTGAAGTGTCTGGAATTCCTGCTCTGTTTGTGTATTAGTATTATCTGTGTGTGTGTGTGTGTGTGTGTGTGTGTGTGTATGTGTGTTTGTTGTAACCAGCTGTGAACGTGTTGCAGGATAAAAACTCTGCTGATTTAAACATACTCTTCAATAAAAGCTCACTGATTTTGATTAGATAGCTTTAAGAGCCGAAGATCATCCCAAATCCTTCTAATCCTTTATTTAGCTAAGGCTTATGCAATATAAAGTTATTAAAGTAAATATTTTTACTGCAGCGACACGCGACTTTTGGTCTTCCTGTCCCAAAATCCTCCTAATTAACACATCCTGTTTTCTTCTTGTATACTGCCATTTGTACTTATTAGAACTCAATACTATTTGCATTTTACAGTTATATTAAGATAAATACGACTACCCAGCAGAGGCTGGGGTTCCGGCTTTGTACAGTCTTTATTCCTGTATATTAAATGCTATAAGAATTTCTGACATTACAACTTATATACATTATAAGGGGAAATGAATTTGTACTTGTTCTATGTTGTTTTTTAAATTGTATGTAAACCACTTGTGTCATACTGAAGGGCTGCGGGACAAAATCCGTCCCCTTGCAGATTTAGATCCGGCACCTTGATAAATATAGGTTCCCCATAGATTTTGGCCCGCCTGGTTGTGGGTCAGACCAAAAAACAGGGGAACGTGTATTTTAGAAGAAGAATTTGGCAAGTTTGTTGACTTTGAAACTCAGAAATCCCCCCAGAAAAAACAGATAGTTTTCATATTCAGACTGAGAAACAGGTTGTTTCTTTTTGCATGGTTTTCTAAACTTGATGATGGCTAAGGAACGTTTTAGTGGCTTTTATAAGGCTGTATGTTTGAGGTCTGCAGAAGCCACAGAAAAGTCAGACAAAGCAACAAACAAGATGAAAAAAGCAACCAAAATGTAAAAAAGTGACATGCAGTAATACAGTCAAAGATATTTGACTTATTCAATAAGTCTACATGTCTAGCCCTTGGTGTGATTCCCATAGTCCAGCGTGGCCCTTAGTGAAGCTGAATTTGACCAACCTCCATTAAAGACTTCACAAAGAGAGACAGTGGGCAGAGTAATCAATATTAAAAATGATGAAGTGTCTGTCATTGTATCCGTCTCCCACCCTGACAGTTGAGTCCGAAGAAACCTGGAGCGCAGGTGTCACAGTGGTCACCAGTGAACCCTGGTTTACAGACGCAGTTCTGAGTCCGGGGATCTGGCCTGCATGAGTTATCCACAGTCCCGGCCGCGCTGCACTCACAGTCTGCACACACACACAAACACAAACACACACACACACACACACACACACAAACACCAAGTACAAACATCTGTCATTAAAGTTACTTTACTTTTGATAAGAGAGAACAGGTGGTTCAATAAAGCAATGCAACAGAAATTTCTATGATGAGGGACTGAATTGTATTTACACAGCAGGCTGATACAAGCGGAGCACCCTGACATGCTTCTCTGATATCCGACCTAACAGCTGAGCAGCTTAGAGAAGAACATGGGAAAGCACACAGATACAACATGAGAGCATGAGTTCCTTTCCTCATTCCTTTCTAGGCTAAGTTAACCTGCTTTAGGCCCGGCTGATTGATCTACAAGAATCATGGGCAACCGGCACGGGGACTTCAGACAGTTATATGGTCATGTGTGTGTGTGTGTGTGTGTGTGTGTGTGTGTGTGTGTGTGTGTGTATACAATGTATACAGAACGGTATACAATGCAGATACATCAAGTCATAAAAAGTTTCACAAATATTTGTATTTGGTTGTTAAGAGAGATAACGGACTAGTTAGCAGTCAGCGCAGCTGTATGTCCCTTTATATTCTCTCTATAACTCTCTATAGCGTCCCATTTACCAGGCTGGATTAAGCAAAATAAAGTCTTTGTAGTCCAGCGTTTGTAAAATGGATAACGCTCTCATGTAGCTGGGGAAAAAAATACTTTTTATGATAAAGCGGAATGTCCTTTTAGATCACATAGAATCAAGAGTGAGGGCTCCCAGAGTTCTGCTTTGGCTTTAGGTATCAGACACCTAAACGTTTCATGCTTTTAAAAACCTTTTTTAATCATCTTTTTGTTTTTCAATTCAATTCAATTCAATTCAATTCAATTCAATTTTATTTATAGTATCAATTCATAACAACAGTTATCTCAAAACACTTTACAGATGGACCACACTCCAGAATTTACAAGGACCCAACAGTTCTAGTAGTCTCCTCCAGAGCAAGCAACAGTGTGACAGTGGCGAGGAAAAACTTCCTTTTAGGCAGAAACCTTGGTCAGACCCAGGCTCTTGGGAGGCAGTGTCTGACGGGTTGGTTGGGTTAAAATAAAGAGTTTTCAGCAGTTTTAAGCATTGCAGGTACGTATAAAGGTCCTGTACAGAGGTAGGTAGGTTTTATATGGGAATAAGTGAAAAGACAGAATTAGGCCCTGGCATTTCCAAAGACCTTTGACGGTCCTGCAGACACCCTGTTCATTTAGCACTAATACAAATAATTCATAAATAGCATTCACTCTAGGACACTAGAGCAGAAAAGAAAGATAGAATGTAGAGTCTTACTGATGATCTCTCCTGCCGGTTTAGCTTCGCCGTTGTTGTTGGAGGGATAGGTGGGGGTGGCTGATGGACGGAGAAGGGGGGGAGAGAGGGAGAGAGAGAGGGAGAGAGGGAGAGAGGGAGAAGGAGATTAGAAACCAGAGAAATAATTCAATAATTCAATTTTTCTTTTATTCAAATATTTCATATGCATATATATATGTTTATATATCTATTTTTTTCTCTCTATATATACAGTATATACTGTATATTTTTATTTATATTTGAATGTCTTGTTTTGGTAAGACTGGTTAAAGGACGATGCCTGTACCTGTAAGTGATACTAGTACCAACGGTAAAATGGTAAAATGTATCCTTTCTCTTCCCACTTCGTTTGACACCCAGGTTACTTTGTATTTATTTATTCTGTATTCATATAATACATGTGGGATTAAATCAAAAAGGATGGAAATGACTTGGTCCTGGGTTATTCCAGTGGACACCCAGCCCTACTCAGACAGTGTGTGTGAGGCGTTTGTGTGTCTGTGACTCACGGTAGCAGTCGGGGAAGTTCTCCAAGCCACTGGCACAGGATCTGCAGTCCTCTCCGGCGTAGATGGGTTTGCAGAAACAACGGCCGGTCAGATCCTCACAGGTACCGTCTGTAAACTCAGACTGACAGTCGCAGCCTGGAGGCATGAGGACATACAGCGTGATGATGGATATATATTATATTTGTATTTGTTATGTCCATTAGATGATGTCATTTGACGGAGAGCTGTCACTCACATGTAGAGCTGTAACAATTCCAAATGTTGCTGTACAATTAATTGTCTCAGAAATAATGGCAATTAACAATATAATTGTCTCTTTCAGTCAAATTTAAAAGTAATAATCCATCTAATAATTTCTTAAACAAATTAAAGTTTTGAATGAATTCCAGGATACATCTTTTAGTTTTATATCCCTGTCATAGGACACAGATAATATATTAACACAAATACACAGTCTATGAAGTAAACCACGCCTCTTTATTATTATAAAGACACCTTTTCATACACTACAGTATATGTCATATGCTATCAACGTGTTTAGTGCCAACAACCTAGCTTTAGCTTAACAGTCCGACTAATAATCACTTGTATAATTACATTATGGCATATCTAAAGACAATACGCCATTACATCAGCAGCCGGACGCCTTTAGACCTCTTTACCATGATTACCTAACAAAAGAAAAGACAGTCAGACAATTGGGTTATAACTGTTAGGGGCCTACTCACGTGAGCAGGCCAATGGGGAGTCAATGGCGTGATCAGGTGACCTGTAGTAGGTGGGGATACAGCGCTCACAGTTGGCTCCAGTGGTGTGATGCTGAAAATAAGTTATTTTTAGTGTTAGTTTTAATTGGTCAAACAGCCAGAGAGAATAGAAAAAAAGAAAGCACAAAGAGAAGTTTAAATGAAAAGGAGGATTTGTAGTCAGGTAATGTATAAACTGGGACTGTCCTCCTCTGAATATATTTTTACTCAAATGATTTAGTTGACTAATCGATTATTTGATTTAATCGACAGATTAGCATCACTTCGAACCTTGTGTTTGCCAGAGATGTATCCAGAACCCTTAGTGGACTTGGACCCAAAGGAGTGTTTGGTCGACTAATGGACTAGAAGAAGTTAGGGTTTTTAAAAACATTACAACTTCAAATCTTTCTTTTGGGATTTAAAAGTATTGAACAAGATTCAGTACTTGTCTTCAAGTCGTTCTGCAACATATTCCAAGCCGAGGGTAAAGAAAAAGGCTTATTTTTTTTTAAATAAATCATTATTCCTCATTTATAGGCCTACTGTAATATTGTGTCTGTCCATGTTGTTGCTATAGAAACAGTTCCTTAGATTAGAAACCTACGTTGCATTATTGACTATTTCCATCATTAACATTCTTCAGACCTGTATATTTGTGTTTTAAATGAAATATTAAAAAAAGGAAAATTGAAAATATAAACAGAAAATATTAAATAACAATCGGTCAGTTACATTCAGTAACAGTTACAGAGTTATTTTGTGGAATAAAAATGTATTTCATGGATTCCTCTCTGCCATTTTATACGAATAAAAATAGACTTGTCCTGCTATGCAACTATGTTGTTTTAACTGTTAATATAGCAATTATTATATAATATAATATAATATAGCAGTTTCTCTACATGTATTTCTATCTCTGTTTTTTGCACTTTTATGAATGTTTTGCACACTTCAAATGTATTTTTGATTTTGTACATCTACATTAATGGAAACAGGAAACATCCCTGCCTCTATCTCTGACACAAACACGATCTCTGAACAGCCCCAAAAACAGACCAATGAAGCTGCCTTCAAGTGCTGTCGGAAATGTCAAAATCTAAAAGTGATCTGACATAACACAGTGACTGTGAAATATAAAGTCTACTTGTGCATATTTGTACGGTTTAAAACCACAACAGGACGTCAAACAAATGGGCCGTTTCACGGACCCCCAACACAACCCCCCTGCCCATTCATTCGGATCACGTTTCTTGGTGTGAATGGCCACTCGAGGAGAGTGGTAGTTACCTGACAGTTGAGGCAGACTCCTCCACCTCGGTGGTGTCCGTGCACGTCCATGCTGCCTCTCTGCTGATCAACCTCCGGGTCGTAGTAGCAGTCAAAGGAATGGCGGTGGCAGTTACACGCTGAAACACACAAACACACACACACAGACAGCACTTTGAAATATCTAAAATATCACGCATCTTCTTACCTTTATTGTTGGTTTAACAAAATATACAATGAATCCAGTAAATCCAGACTGCAAGTTAGACTATCTGTCCAATCTGAGGACTATGGTTACCTGGTCCTCAGATCTCAGCTGGGTAAATCCACACCGCTAGCTATACTATCTGTCCCATCTGTTGACGACTAAAACTACTTCTGAACGTACAGATGTTCCACCAAAACAACTTCCTTCCTGAGACTATTTAGCAGAGGCACTGTGGCTGACAGAGCTGTGGAGGAGGGTCTGGACATGCAAAACTACATGAAAAAACAATACCATACTATATAACAAGGTCAGTTGGCATGTTTGGTTTAAAATTAGATTTTTTAAATTTTTAAATGTGGCAAAAAATCAAATATACAGGTCTGAAGAATGTTAATTCTGACATTCTTCACATGAAAAACATGGAAAGCACATAGCCAAGCATTTTAAGAGTTGAATGATGCAACTTGAACTAGGTGATATGGAGAAAATGAAATGTCACAACATTGTAAGACAATTGCCTCAACGTTGACATTGTGATGTTATTTTAGGGTTAACACATAATAAACAAAGTATCTTCCCAATTAGATTTAAGATAAATAGTCATCAATAATGTGGACATAATGAATACATAGGTAAAGGCTGAAAATCACTGTAATGGAGCCTTTAAAACCAGGAAATTAATGGTGGTGATTCCTTAAGCTATTATTCAATGTGTAAATAAATAAATCGTTTTTTTCACATAATAGGCCAATTTATCTTTTCTAATAAAATGTTTGTCATTTCAGTGTATCTTTTCAGCCATATTTTATTTTTTGAAAAAAGTAACTTCCGTTCATTCAAGTTCATAAAAAAGAAAAGGCATTGTATTCTTGTATGCATTTTATGTGTCTTACACTTGATAAATAAAAGTAATAAAAAACAAACCAAAAAACCCAATAAGAACATTAAAAAGTTAACAAATCTCAGCTTGTTATATAATAAAAAATATAAAAAAGTAAAAGTAACTTCCACTTTTATTTTTGAAACATAATTTGGCGACTGCCTCTGCACTAACTCTGAGAACCCCCCTTGGGGTCACGGAACCTTTGTTGAATGTCTCTGTCCTAAGTGTTAGAATAAAGAGAATCCCTCCCCACCCCCCACCCCCCGGGAAACATCCTCAGACATCACTCCGCCTCTGTGAAGCCACTTCAAATGCATCAGTTGTTTTGAATGCTGTGTCGTCTGACAGGTGTTCATTCAGCAGGGTGAACACACACACACACATACTTCTCAGGATCATATCTAGCTTGTCTCCAAACAAATCCAAAAAGAGAGAAGCTGTAATTAACACAACCACACTGGCTGAATCATATCCTGATATAGTTTGAAGTAGAAATAAGAAGGTGGGGAGATTTTATGAATCATAAACGGTTTATTTCATGTGTGATTACAGTCCGTGATCAAAGACTGGTGCAATTTCTTTTAGTTTCACAATGTTACACTTTTTGTAGTTTTTATTAGAATCTGTTCATCTAAAGAGTCATGTATGTATGACAATGAAATGTTTGATTTGAAGTTGTGCTGTCAAACGATTCAAATATTTAATCGCAATTAATCGCATTAACGTTGTAGTTAACTCGCAATTAATTTCCCATGTTGATCTATACTAAATATCCCTTGATTTCTTTTTATTCACTTTACAATTTTCACTTCTGTTACAAAGCACCACGGGAGAAGCTGTTATTGAAACCTGTTTGGGCATTTCCAAATAGTATATAGCAGGTGCTTGGAGGAAGCATTTGTCGGTCATATCCGCCATTGTTGTGCCCGCAGCTGCCTGTAGCTCTCTACCAAACACCGACTTCCTTTATTTATTCAATACAGAAACATTATTTATTGTGCTTATCTAATTGATTTCTACATAAATCAAAATAATACAATTATACAATAATGTACTTTATATAAATTCTAGTTTATGCCAATTTGAATCAAACTATTCAATAATAGATATGATTTGTGTGTATTGGGGGGTTTGGATGTAATGAGTTTTAGTATAGGTAACAATTGTAGTACTAACCATTATGGTTATGAAGGATGCGTAACATCTGGTAGGGTTTTGGTGTAACATTTTTTTAATTTGATAAGGCAATGTACAATACATAACTTTATGATCACAGTATGATTTAATGGGAAATGTGGGCAGGTGGGGGGGGGGGGTCTTCTCTGAGGTTTATTGAATGTTAGCTAGTTGATTGTTTATTGTGTGTGTATGATGTGTAGCCATTTTTGTTGTCTTGACTACTCAAGACAATTTTTTCCTATAGTACACAATAAAGACCTTATCTTATTTTATATAATAAAGAGGGCCAGAAGTATGGATAGATTATCTGCAAAGGATCTGTAGCGCCTGATAACCGATAAAGTTAATGAATTAAAAAGTGTTCTACTTTGGCTTAGCTCCAACACTGTGTCTGCCCCCCCAACACTACCTGACTCTCTGTTACTGTGGATTATGTTTAAAGTTTCTGATTTAGTCAGTGATTTAATAAAAATGAATTTAATTTTTTAAAGTTTTGCATTTTTCACTGTAAATGGCTACTGGTTATCGGTTTAATTTACTTCTAATAATTGGTATTGGTGTTGAAAGACACTATCGATCACTCAGAGCCCCCATTCGCCCTCACATTGCACATGTCCATATACAGTAGGAGGGTTAACTTCCATCCTCTAACCTAATCCAAGGTAAAGATGAGAAGTGCATGCCTAAAATGCACACCTGCAGGAAGTCCAGACCAAGGTTTCCTCTCCATACATAGTCAGTGAAAACCCGACAGAGCAATTTGTTCTTATCAAACCCCTCAGCACCTGAGACGTGCCTGCTGAATAAACCAGCGCTCCTTATCCTCCAGCTCTGATAGTGGCGAGTGTTTTTCTCAAACCTGAGGCACATTTGACTTTTTTTCCCTTTCTTGAAACCAAGGGGGAAAACTGTGATCTAAAGCTGGAGCTTTAAGGACAATCTAGTGCCGTGAGTCAGCCGAGTGATAAACTAAGCAGAGCAGAATCCTTCAGACACAGAGCTGCTCTTAGACACGTTTTATATTCTCTCTAAACCAGGGGTCTTTAACCGTTCTGTAACTGCCAAGGCCCACTTGACTTAGAGTGAGATGGAGCAGGGGCCCCCCACTACATATTAAGTTGCATATTAAACTGGGCCTACAATAACATGTAGGGCGGAATAGAGCTGTTATACATACCTTTATAGAACACAGAATACTTAGTTATGAAAATATTAATTGTTGGCATGATTTTATAAATCCTGTTTTAATGTTAAACATAAAGGTAGCACAGTGACTCCGTACTGTAGTGACTACCTTCCCTAGGACAGTAAACCTATCATCAATGTATTTTTTTTACAAATAGGCCGATTTATATTTGATTCGAATATATGTTGGATTCATGATAATTTTTGTAAAAACTTTTAAAAGTTTCACGAAGGAAGGGCAAAGCCTATTATTTCAGGTCTGTTTTACCAAGTTAGACAGTGTTTGGGGGTTTCTTTGCAGCTTTTGACTTCCTTATCTCTGTCTCATGTTTTAGATGTGTGTATGTTTTTTTTCTGTATTCAAATTTCTTTTTTTTTAAATGAACAGTAATTTAGTCCGCCCCCCTGCAGTAACTCTGAGGACTCCCTAGGGGCCCTGGACCCTCTGTTGAAGGTCTCTGCTCCAAACAGTTCCTTTCATCTGAAACATCATACTTCAGGTTTCTCTTCCCATATTCTAAAATTAAACCCCTCTTAATATTACCAAAAAGAAAAGATAATGTTGTTAGCATTTAACGTTAGCCCCCGTTGACACAGCTGCTGTGAGTCCAAGACCAGTGGTGTAGTCTCTGTGATACGCAGGTAGACCCACTAGCAAAGGTCAAGGGTTGTCCTACACCAACTTACAAAAGCGCAAGGATAATGTTATGTAACAACGATTGTTTTTTTGACAAAACTTTCACATTCTTGTTCATAAATCCCCCCCGCCCCCCCGGTCTGTGTTGCGAGTTTAGTATAGGAACAACAACACAGTTGCTTGGTGTTCATTCTATGCGCAAATAAAGTCATGTGAATCACTAAAGCACATGTAAACAAAAGTGAATTTCAACTTCACTCTTCCTGTGTTTTCGTAAGCCCTGATCTGATTGGGATAGTTGTCTATGATTTACTCCATCTGTACAGTACTGGTTCTATAATTAAACCAATCAGTGTGTGTGTGTGTGTGTGTGTGTGTGTGTGTGTGTGTGTGTGTGTGTGTGTTAGGTTTAGCTACATTTGTGGGGACCAAAAACTGGGAATACAGTATACTTATGGGGTCCTGACAGCTTTGTGGGGACAAAATGCTGGTCCCCACAACATTAAAGGGGTGTTTGAGGAATAAGACTTGGTTTTAGGATCAGGGTTAGAATTAAGTTATGGTTAGGGTAAGGGTAAGGGATAAGGTTAGACATTTAGGTTTGATGGTTAGGGTAAGGGTAAGGAATAAGGTTAGACATTTAGGTTTGATGGTTAAGGTTAGGGTAAGGGGCTAGGGAATGCATTATATCAATGACTGGTCCCCACAAAGATAGTGAGACACACTTGTGTATGTGTGTGTGTGTGTGTGTGTGGAGGATTGATTGTATTTGTGTTTACAGGACAAATGCCTTGTGTTCCTCACGCTGGTTAATATATATATATATACACAGTATATATATATATATATATATATATATATATATATATATATAAATATAAATCTTCCAGCTGCAGTAGTAGTTACTTGTGTAAAGCAAAGTGCAGAAACGCCTCAGCTCCCTCTCTCTGGAGTTGCCCTTGGTGTTCCCTTGGTGACCTGTTTGCCATTGTGTCCTTGTTAAATATCACTGCACATTTGATAACAGACGGCTCTCACATGTAAATATAAGGCGAGTTTTGATAAGCGCAGGCGGCAGCAGGACCCTGTCCCAGATTGGTTTAAGGCTTTTATCTGATTTATCTGAAGGAAATGCCTCTAAGTGGCCCATGTGCCATTAATCTTATGAATTTAAATAAACAGAATTCATACCAAATGACTTCCGACAAATCTTCTGTCCACAAGGAGGGAGTCCATTCTTTTAATGTTACAAATTACTGCAATATGAAGTTATCTTTATTTTTCTATAAAATACAACCTTCCTTACAAAAGGAGAGTAATTATCGTACAGACCGGACGTTTGTATGGGGGGGGGGGGTCACCAGAGATGGCTCTCCTTCCTTCTCTTCTTTGCCCTTGTCCTTTTCTTCCTTCTCCTCTTTACGCCCCAGCATCAATACAGTCTGAATTTAGTGGAGGAGGAAGATCTCTAAATGTGTCATGGGCCCGCTGCTGTTTGTTCCAGTCTTCCCTATTCCCTGTGTGTGTTTGTGTGTCTGCCTGTTTCGTCTGTCGTCCACTAGAGGTCACCACAGAGGATCCTGGTCCGGAAGCGTGACCACTCGTTGCCATCTGCCTTCCGCACAGCTGCAACCCATCTTCATCATCCCATCTCCACAGTACATAAACCCAGGCCGGCCACCTCTTCGGCGCCAGTTCGTTACTAAACCCTAAGTGTGTTTGTATCCCGCCGCCCGTGTATGCAGCTTCCTCAAGACCCGCTCTGTGTGACTCTCATCCATACCTCCACCACCTGTACCTCCTCTGTGTGTTTTGTTGGACCATTTTCTTTACCGTCATCGTCTGACCCTGTGTTGTTTCTGTGTCTGGGTCCTACCCACCCATTACAAAATGGCCACCGAGCAGGAAGTATGTTCCAAATATGTTGATCATATTCAGGATCATATTCAACCAGAAAAAAAAAGCTGTTTTATAAAGACACATGTGTGAAAGGTATGAAGACAGCTAAGAGCAGTGCTGCACCCCATGTGCCTGTTCAGCTCTGTTAAATTAAGGCCAACACTTAAGACACATTCCTCTGCAGGGATCAGTGGTTCAACACTGTGTGTATGTGTTTATGAGTGTGTGTGTGTGTGTGTGTGTGTGTCGTGCGTGTGCGTGTGCGTGTGTGTGTGTGTGTTTGTGTGTGTGTGTGTTTCCAAGCACGAGTTCTTTCACGTATGCTTGAGTGTGTGTGTGTGTGCGTGTGTGTGCGTTAGCATCACAGTATCAGGACTATGGTACTACTCACGTTCACACTCATTGGCGCTGTAGGTTGTGGCCGGTTTCCATGGTAACTGGTTGTATCCAGGGCAACAATGGCCACAAGATAAGCCACAGGTGTTGTGCTGACAGTCGCACTGTAACCTGTAAACAACAACAAGAACAGTATTAAGCAATGTTATTTTGGCATCTCCTTTGTATTGCTTTCACACACACACACACACACACACACACACACACACACACACACACACACACACACAC
>NC_048413.1:4639026-4642877 GCF_013103735.1 Etheostoma cragini | reverse complement strand
GAGAGAGAGAGAGAGAGAGAGAGAGAGAGAGAGAGAGAGAGAGAGAGAGAGGAGACAATTCTCTTGTCCTCTCAACCGCTCAAAGAAAGACAAACACAGGCGGACTGGAGTCCCAGGAGTCAGAGACGGTCAAATGATGATGATCAACTTGGGGCAGTAGTTTTAATATTATTATAATCAGGTGTTTAATTAATAATTGAATTAATGGAGAAGCAAACCGTTTGACCACGCGGCAGATGAATAATAACTTTTTTCTTTTGAGTGGAGAGCAGCAGACAACAATAGGAACAACATGGCTGTATTTTGTTGTATTACAAACAGAAATAAATAAAAAATGTTAAGTTTTGTTATTGGAGACACTGGACATTTGGTTCATTTACTACACGTGTCGGAAAACAAATCACCTAGGTAACAGTGGTGGCGTTCAGTTGAATGGCAAAGGGGTCACTAACTTGATTCTTAAAAGTGTATCTAAAACAAATAGAAATATGACTAAATGTGTGGTCAACATGACTTACACAGAAACATTAAGCTAATATTTGCCTCTTCTCTTCCCTCTTGTACTGCACTGTACTGATACCATCAATTGGTTAGGAGGACCATGAAATACATAGCTTGATTTCATTTTTACCAGACCCTAACCTCTGCATATGACAACGATCTTAAGTTTTTAATTTTACATAAGCAATAGAAAGGCCCCAAATAACAATATATACATCAACATCCATGTTAAATATAAATCATTTTAACACAATAACAAAAGCTTTCTTCAAAAAACAGAATAGCAGTGCTTTATGGCTAACTTAAATTAATCCTGTCTTGTATCCCAATTTTGAGAGATAATATAACTCTCCCACCATTCATTTTCTTTACATATTTTTCTGTACCTTTCATAATAAATTCTTGAAAATAATAATCCTTAAAGCTACATTGTGTAAGAATGTATTTCTCCCATCTAGAGGTGAAATTGTATAAGACTGAATACTACTATCTAGCCCCTCCCATTCCGAGCACGTTTTAACTCCTACCGTGGCCGAACCCCAAATTTGCTCTTAGAATCTCCGTATTTTACACGCAGCTGTTCTCACCTCTCCAATATTAACTCTGGTCTCGTTGATTTGCCTATCGCGTTGTTATTTTAATTCTCTTTTTAACTTCCTGGACAAAAGGCGTGATCTTCAACAGGCTTTGAAGCTGCCGGCCGTCGCGAGTAATCTCCCCCTGCCATTGGTCACGGTACCTCTAAGTGTAAAAGCATGAATTGCGGAGGCATGTCCCTTGTCGGCTAAGTTATTTTAAGGATGAAAGCGCAACATGGCTGCAGCCATTTGAGCGAGTTACTCGTAGTTCTTCGTATGTACTGCATTCTGAATGAGAATACTTGGATTAGTTGGTAGAAGTACTTACACATAAATGAGCACATATCTGTGTAAGAACAAAGGGGTTTTGCAAAAAATCAACTCAACACATTACACCATGGAGGTTTGAGAATAAAAATAAATGCCCTTGAGTCTTAAGTCCTGAACTCCTGAGTTCATCTGTGTTGATGATATAAACAATAACTCTAGATGAATGCACCGACCTTCAGTGGAACGTCAGCTTTGCAAACATGGCAAAATGGCAGCTGTTTTGGAAATAAGGGTCTGACTAAACTGAATCGACAGATAAACCACACAGCTGCAAAAACATGCTTCATTGTGTCTACTACAGTCGCAGGTTTAAGTTTTGGACTCTTTCCAGAGTTGGTGTTTATTCAACATTTGGTTGATATCACCACTTATTAAATTATTAAGGTGTCAAAGGTCTTAGTAGTACATGGTATAATAAAAGAACTCTCTATTTGAAAGGTATTTTAAGGGTTTAAAAGGTCTGTGGAGAGCTGGCTCTTTTGCGGAAGGGGTGTGACTGCACTCTGCTCTGTGCTGATAACATGTCTGTGTATTGTGTTTCAACAGGCTCATTGTGTTCCAAGCTCTCACCTTGACTATCACATCCATTCATTCAGTCTCTCTCGCTCACACACTATTTCATTTGCACGCTCATTCATGCGTCTCTATCTCTCTCGCCCTTTCCCTCTCCCTTTCTTGCTCTCCATCCTTCTCTCCATTTCTCCCTGGTGATCAGTTCTGTTCAAGTGTTATAGGAAATGACTTTCAATGGACCGTTTCCACCCAAATTCACTACTTCCTGGTTTGGATCGTTAGCTGTGGACCAGAATTTGGTTGTTACTCAGAAGGCTATGAAGCTGAAGTTCACTTGTCTAGCTAGAGTTAGAATACCAGAGCTTGTTTGTTGTTTCCTGAAGGTCACATCCGATGAAGTTAAATTACAAGAACTCTACATCACTGAAACAACGTCACTGGACAACAGCCTAAAAGAGACCGGACACCGGAAAAACAGGGATTACCAAAAAATATGATAAATTATTATTAATAATATTATTATTATTATTAATGATTATTTGGTGTTCTTCATTTTGTAGCTTCCAATGTGTTTACTTACTCCAGTTTAGTGACTGTAGTACTGTCTTTTTAAAATGTGAATTTCATATGTTAAAGGTGCCCAGCCACACAAAGACGTTTCTACTTGCATTTTTTTAAGTATGTCAGGTCCATATGTGTGTGTGTGTGTGTGTGTGTGTCTGTGTGTGTGTGTTGTATATGGTTGATATGAAGATGAAATCTCCTCCTCCTCTCCACCTCTTCTGTCAGCTCTACCCACTGAAAAGAAATAAGAGGAGAAATCAGGCCAATCACAACAGCTGTTCAGTCTGACGTCATGTTGCCTGAGCTCATTACTATTCATGAGCTATGTAAAGGATGCTGATAGCCAGGCTCTCATTGGCTAGCTGTTAGCCAATCAGAGTCCAGCAGCTCAGCTGGTTGAATATTAATGAGAACTGGCCCAAATGGAGCTGAGTCTTCCTGCAGGCTTTCTATACCACGCTAGAACAGCTGGAAACAAGGTAACCACAATAACCAAGTTACAGAGTCCATGGTAGGACTTCAGACAGTACCACAAAGTCATGAATACATGTGGCAGGGCAACTTTAAGCTGGACAGATGCTGTGTGATTGTTTGCTGTGTTAACAGCAACATATCTGACCAAAATGTTACGAGTTTGGTGCTTATAACGTTTGTCACAAAATGTGATCAACCAGTGCTCTAAGACCCTGTTCACACCTGGCATTAACATCTGTCCTGGGTGATCGAATCACAACTGGACATCTCCAAGTACAGTGTGAATGCACCCAGGATGCATTGCGATCTAAGCGCTATGGCCGTGTGTCCCGAGCCACACTGATGACGTCCACTGTGTAAGGGTAGTGTTCTTAAATCCCGGTTTGAGAAGGCCCATAGAAAAATATAACGAGTGAGTAAAATGTTTGGCGGTTTTGGTTTGCCTGGAATGCCAAGGCATAGTCCCAGTTCGTGCCGTTGTGATTAGAGATGGGCCGATATTATATTTTGCTTCCTGGTACAGATTATGAGACCTGAACCTGCTTATCAGCGGATATTGAGTACTGATCGGATACCAGTGTGCCATTTATTGTATTATGTTTTAACAGCTGTATACAACTATCCCTGTATAGATGTGAAGGGGTTTCTGTCCTCATTTTAGGGCCTGGCTCAGATTGAAACATGAACAAACATGAATGCCGTAGAACTTTCTTTTCAGTCAGTCGTGACTAATTAAATTATGATTATGGGCACTGCATTGGTGCATAAACTCCAGTACTTTCTGATACCCATACCAGCATTTTAGGCAATATCGTGTTGTGGTTTGGGGTTTTTGTTGGGTTTGTTTTCCCGTTTCTGCCCCCTTGTGAATGTCTCAGTGTTTTCCCAGGT